>NW_028254651.1:0-281988 GCF_964263255.1 Lissotriton vulgaris
TGACCAACAACCATACTGTGGATGAGTTAAAATGGACAGTTATGGCCAAAATCGAGAAGGACCCGCGAGGCGGTGACATCAAAGAGAATCTGTCACGCCATTAAGCCATGCTAATAGTAAAACTTAATACAGCTATTGATGGTCTAAATGAAATGTCAGAAATTTATCGACTGTGAGCACACGTGATAAGACGTCCAAACGAAAAGGAGCTACGGTAGATCTAGCCCCGACCACTTGAGAACATTCGTGGAATCTTTTTCTGAAGGAGCAAGATTGGCGGCTGCCCTTGCACCGATTTAGCGATAATCCCTATTTTTTGTATCAAGATGTATGTAACAGGCGTATTGATAACGGAAGCAAGAACTTCAATATTTGTCAGTGGCAATTTTGTTGTGAAAAAACTACAAATCCCAGAATCCTCTATACCAGGAAGTAACAGGACGCCCAAACGTAAAAACACCAGTTTAGCCTTGATGGCGGTAGTCTCGTGAAGAAAGAGACGGAGACGGATGGCGTGAATACCTGTTCTGCTACACTGATCGTGCACATAAGGTAAACATAGACTGTCAAGAAACCAAGCAGCGTCTGGCTTTAAACATCATTGCTTTACGTTTGGCCGACTAACCCCGACACTCTTTACCCCCACAGGCGCGACTTTTTCCGCCCGCCTTCACATAACCAAACGCTGGGTTGTGGATCCTGCCACGTCAAACGTAAGAAGCCCACCGCTAATGCCTTAATTTAAACAATAGAATGTACTTGGAAATGATTCAATACCGTTTTTGCACCACCACTGACATATAAATTTTCATTAAATAGATTTCACTCCCCTCTGAACAATAGGCTGTGCTGAATGCGAAGCCTGTGAGTTGCACTGTAAGACTCACGGTGGTATGATTAAAGATATCGTCGACTGGCATTGTTTGCACATTGTTATTTGCACTGAACCTGCAAGGATTTTAAACCGAAGGATTTTAAGAATTGTGTGTTAAACTGTGGTATTTTTAAACTCTTTTATTACACGTGTTACCTCTTAGTCGCCTCACTGATGCCCGTTACTCTCTCGCCGGCTCCCCGTTCCACCACGGGTTCGTCCCGTTTGACGTGGAGGGAGTGAAGGCGGGCAGGGATGGGTCAGAGGTCGTAGGGCGGGAACTACCCTGGGGAAGCACTACTTAGTGCAGAGCTTTCAAGGGACTCGCTGGATCAGTTGCACTGTAAGACTCGCGGTGGTATGATTAAAGATATCGCCGACTAGCATTGTTTGCACATTGTTATTTGCACTGAACCTGCAGAGATTTTAAACCGAAGGATTTTAGGAATTGTGTTTTAAACTGTGGTATTTTTAAACTCTTTTAATACACGTGTTACCTCTTAGCCGCCTCACTGACGCCTGTTGCTCTGCTCGCCGGCTCCCCGTTCCACCATGGGTTCATCCCGTTTGACGTGGAGGGAGTGAATGCGGGGCAGGGACGGGTCAGAGGTCGGAGGCCAGGAACTACCCTGGGAAGCACTACTTAGTGCAGAGCTTTCAAGGGACTGGCTGGATCAGTTGCACAGTAAGACTCGCGGTGGTATGATTAAAGATTTCGCCGACTAGCATTGTTTGCACATTGTTATTTGCACTGAACCTGCAGAGATTTTAAACCAAAGGATTTTAAGAATTGTGTGTTAACATGTGGTATTTTTAAACTCTTTTAATACACGTGTTACCTCTTAGCCGCCTCACTGACGCCTGTTGCTCTGCTCGCCGGCTCCCCGTTCCACCACGGGTTCGTCCCGTTTGACGTGGAGGGAGTGAAGGCGGGGCAGGGACAGGTCAGAGGTCGGAGGGCGGGAACCACCCTGGGGAAGCACTACTTAGTGCAGAGCTTTCAAGGGACTCGCTGGATCAGTTGCACTGTAAGACTCGCGGTGGTATGATTAAAGATATCGCTGTCTAGCATTGTTTGCACATTGGTATTTGCACTGAACCTGCAGAGATTTTAAACCGAAGGATTTTAAGAATTCTGTGTTAAACTGTGGTATTTTTAAACTCTTTTAATACACGTGTTACCTCTTATCCGCCTCACTGACGCCCGTTGCTCTGCTCGCCGGCTCCCCGTTCCACCACAGGTTCGTCCCGTTTGACGTGGAGGAAGTGAAGGCGGGGCAGGGACGAGTCAGAGGTCGGAGGACTAGAACTACTCTGGGGAAGCACTACTTTAGACGGTCATGTGCTCGTCGCGCAGCGGGCGTGCACAGCGGGCGCGCCGGCAGCGCACCGGCTGCGCGCCAAAGGCGAGCCAAAGTTGGGCCCGTCTGCGCCCGTCCGTGACCAGACGGGACCAGGGGCCACCCCCCCTGCCCAAAATCCCACAGCTCCCAGTTACTTGAGAGACACCCTGCTAGCCCTTAGGGCGAGACGCGACGATAACTGTAGAACACTGAACCCGGATTCTCCCACGAGCTGTTGTCAACATTGCAACTTCTCCTTTTCCCACGCAACACTAGGAATCACTGGTGTATCAGGAGACATCAAACTTTCTAACCTAAACAAGCTTAACAAGTAAGACACCCAATTCTCCTTTTTGAGTACCAATTGTAGATCACTCCCAAAACACAAAGATGATATTTTTAATCTTATAATTGATCAGAAGCCAGATGCGTTATTCCTCACGGAGACTTGGTTATCAGACAGTTCTGGCCCTGACATAGCCCAAGCCCTCCCTCCTAACTACTCTATAGTTAGGAAAGATCGGGAGAACCAAGGAGGAGGAGGCATCTGTGTAATTTTTAAAAATACTTATCAATGCAAGTGGACAGATGCGAAATTAGGTAACTGCGAAGCAGGACTTTTTAAACTCACACTAACTCCTCAAATAACACTCACAGGACTCCTGATGTATCGCCCCCCGGGGGCGGCAGGAGAATGGCCGGCTGCCCTACCTGACCTTTTAGCACCTCTCTTACTGGAGGCCTCCATGTTTACCATCTTAGGCGATCTAAACCCACATTTAGAAGATCGTGATTGCCCAATGATAGCTAACTTTCTCTCAGATCTGGAGGCTGTGAAACTCTGTTCCTTCCCATCAGGCCGGCTACCTACTGGACCCCATATTTGCAAATTTTGATCACATTAAATGGGAGTCGACACTACCCATTGTGTGGTCGGACCATTTTCTTAGCAAATTCACCATATGGGCTCCCGCTCTCAAAAATATTAAAAAATCAGAAATGTGGCTCAGAAAATGGAAAAAACTTCCAATAAAAGATCTGGATGAACAACTAACCAGATCAAACCCGGGCTTTGAGATAGATAAAATTACAACTGAGGATCATCACAGAATCAATAGCTGCTCTGACGGTCATCCCCCCGACCCTAAGTAAAGAAAAATCATGTAACTCTCCAGCTCCCTGGCTCTCGGATAAGCTAAAAGAGGAAAAAAGCCTATGCAAGAAGTTAGAAAGACAATGGAGGAAAGATTACAATCCTGACAATAAAGAAAAGTATAAGCTAGCACTCAATACATACCACCTATCATGTAAAATCGCCAGGGGAAACTTCACCAAAAACACGATCTTAGAAGTGCAGAATCACTCAGGGACTCTCTTTAAGGTCCTTAAAAATCTAGCTGGAGCAGCAGCCCTACCTGAACCTCCTGTCTTATCACCTACCCAATGCAATAACATTGCTAATTTCTTCCACGAAAAAATAGCTACGATATACGCCAATTTTACATCCAACAATGATGATATTAATATCAGCTCCCCTACACCTCTCAAAGAAGATCAACGAGAGCTCTCTAGGAACCAAGAAATTAGAACATGGCAACCAATAAACGCTTTTGCCTTTAGGGCTTCCTTGAATAGCATAAAATCAGGTTCACCCCTAGATCCTCTACCTGCACATGTCCTTAAACAATTGGACATTCCTATCCTGGAGGTACTTAGAGCATTATTAAATGCCTCCCTAAAGGAAGCTATACTACCTAATGACTGGAAACACGCCATGGTAGTCCCCCTGCTAAAAAAGGCCAATAGTGACCCCGAAGTGTTCTCCAATTTTCGCCCGATATCTCTACTACCGATCATGTCTAAAATTCTAGAAATTATATATCAATGTGGAAAGGATCACTGGTCCAGCATAACCAAGGTCTGCAGGTGGATCGGTAGGTGTCTCCCAAATAAAAGACCCTCATACACGTGTTTTTTCATAGTCGTGTAGCGGTATATGATGTGTCCCCGCTTCTTGTAACACGTGTCCGTGCGTAATCCTTGGGTCAGTTTTTGTTTTCACCCTCCGCCAGGAGGTTGTACCATTGGTTAAAACAGTAGTGATGGTGAATAAGTGAAATAGTTCTATAAAGGTGTTCTAAAATACCCGGACAGCCAGAGGTTCAACTTTAATATTTCTGGATTCGGGTAAAAGGTTAAGGCGTGTCGCTATGGAATTATTTAGGAATTCTAGCGCACTAATCTTGTGAGGTTAAAAGTGATCGACATGTTTCAGCCTTATCTGCCTGTTGGTCAGTCGGCTTTCCTCAGGACCATAAAGTGATTAAGTGAAAAAAAGGGGAAAAGGTAAACTTGTAACCTGATTCGTTTTGTGGTAGTAAGTCACATTGTACCTCTACATTATGTAAGACTTGTCTCCTCGGGAACCATGGCAGTTAGGGGGAGGCTTCACTCTAGTCTTCAAACACCCGTCTAGCAGCTTGTGCTGTCTCTGCCCTTGGTGACCCGGAATTCTAGAAAAACATGTTAATAAACAGCTATCATACTTTGTCAATAACAATAATCTGCTTCACTACTCACAATCAGGCTTCAGAAAAGGTCACTCCACGGAGTCCACCCTACTTGGGGTCACTGAGGTCATACGACAAGAACTTGATAAGGGAGGCACGGCGGCACTCATCCTTTTAGATTTGAGTGCCACATTCAACACCATATGCCACATCACCCTCATCAAGTGCCTAGAAGACATTGGAATTAGAGGGAAAGCACTAAAATGGTTGAAGCAATTTCTCCTGCATCGTACTTATCAGGTCTTCTCCAAAAGCAATCAGTCTGAAGTACATACGTCCCCCTATGGAGTGCCCCAGGGCTCTATATTGAGCCCCCTCCTTTTTAATGCGTATGTCACTCCCCTAGCTAAAATTGCAGAAGAGATGGATCTTACCATCTATTCATACGCGGACGACACACAACTTGTGTTCTCCCTTACATCTACAGAAAAATCTGACATCTCTCCCCTTCGATCAGGACTACTCAAAGTGGCCAACTGGCTCCACTCTAAAAACCTAAAACTGGGGACAAAACAGAGCTATTAATTTTTGGCAATCAAAAGAATCTCTGGGGCCCAACTCACTGGCCCGCGGAAATGGGCGCCACCCCTATTGCAGTTCAATCCGCACGCAATCTAGGGATCATATTTGATGATAATCTGTCCATGCAGACACACACAGCTAAAAAGGCCTCCACATGTTTTCTCATCCTCAAATGGCTGAGAAAAATATTGTGGCAACTGCCAGATGGGGTTCAGAGGACTGTCATACAGGCATTAATTACGTCTAGATTAGACTACGGTAACGTACTATTTCTAGGAGTTACGAATAGCACTCTGAACCAACTGCAAGTAGTCCAGAACTCCATGGCCAGAATGCTCCTTAATCTTCCAGGACGCACGAGGATGACGGACCATCTTAGAAATCTACACTGGCTGAGAATGTCCAGCAGAGTAATGTTCAAAGCACTGTGTTACATGCACAGGATCAGCTCAGGAACAGCCCCGGAGTACCTATGTAAAATGGTCCAGAAATACCTACCTGCGCGTAACTTGCGCTCAATGAATCAAGCGAAATTCATTGTGCCCAGGATAAAAAGGGTTCGACTAGGAGGTCGCTCTTTCTCCTTTTTAACGCCGGCACTATGGAATTCACTACCCCTCCAATTACGGCTAGAACCATGCTATCTACGCTTTCGCAAGGGAGTGAAATCATGGCTGTTCAATCAATAATTGTCCCCTGCTTCCTTACCAGTAATACAGATCCAGGGCGCCAGGAAACCCTCAGGGTAGCTGTCGCGCAATATATAAGCAATAAAAAAAAAAAAAAAAAATATCTGATTCGTTGTTTGGTTTTTGGTGAACTTGGTCTTAAGACAGCAACAGAATTCGAACCCAAAGAAAACGAGCACCTTTGAGGTAGGATTAGGTTCCCTCCTTAATGGTAGAAGTAACAGAGGGTGGGTCTTCTAGCAGATTGACTCACGCCTTTCTTTTCCATTCACAGCTACGTGGTCCTGATGAGATTTCCCTTAAATTAAGGGTTATCGAAACGCGTAGACCTCCTTTCTACAGCATTAGGATTGTTGTACAAAAACAAAATATTGTCAAAAATTTAAATTTGTTCCTATGCTGTGTTGTACTAATTTGAATTGTAAATAACGTTTGTATCAACTGATGTATAGCTTTTTCATGTGTTTTGTATAGTTTGTATGGTTGAGTGAATGATTGTGTCTTTGTATGAGAGAAATTAGAGTGAGGTAGGCAATGTTTTCTAATTTTATGAAATCTTTTCTAAATATGTTTTGTTGAAATTTGAAGATTAAATTGTTTCATTCTGGACTGAAAAGAGCGTCCTGAGATTTACTGTTTAGTTCGGTAGGTTGAGTGGTCACTGGTAGCCCCACAAAGAAGTAAGTGGCAATATTGGTGCTCGTTTTGGTTTTTCAGTTCTAAGTGATGGGTGGCAATTTCATGGCAAAAGCATCGAAATCACAGCCTTCTACAAATTTCTGGGGGTTTACATACACTCAAGGGGCACCTTCACCAAACATAAGAAAGGGGTCAGGCCAAGTCTCTGTCAATCGAGGCAGCACTAACGAAGCTCACAGAGCATCAATCTGGCTCACGTCTGACCCCTCTCTTAAATGTTATGAAAGCCAAAACTTCCAATTACTTATCGTACGGCCAGGAGATTATGCCGGGGAAAGACTCCTGTATGGGGAAAAAGACAATAATAAGAATTTTCAAGCGAGTATGGTGTCTATCGAAATCTTCATACCCAGCTCAGTTAAGACTTGAGTTCTGTCTTCTAGACCATCGAGGGGTTAGGGCCGGCGCATTCATCAAGCAGTATAACAAACTTGCGCTCCTCAAGTGAAGGAAAGCTGGAGGCTATGTTGTGGCAAGAAATATCATCCAGCCAAGTGGGACGAAAACATTGCTGCTATCTAGAACACTCATTGCAAACGCTCGATGCAGCCAAATTGGAAAAATATATTTTTGGCACTTAGGATTGGTATATGGCCTTCCTTGCAGCATCTACCAGATTGGCGCAGCTCAAATGACAATACAGTGTGCAGGGGGTGTGGGTGCACCTCAGAGCCGATTGAGCACTTGGCATGTGTTTGACCCGTCTTACTTAACGATCGAAGGATGCTGCTATGGGTCAAGTGGAATAAACTAGGTGTTCACTCCCGCCTCCAAGCCATCATAGCAGCCATGAATCCAGAGAACCCGAATCTTAGTATCTGGGTCACCAAGTTCGTTACAAGAGCAGTAAAAACTTTAATGGAGTGGGAGTGCCAGTAACCATATCCGTATTTTTTCCTGCACCAGGTCGTTTCTTTCTCATAAATGACAGTCAGAAGCCATTCTCGTTCTGACCCAACCTGTTAGCTGCACTGTGTGGTCTACTGGCTGCTTACTTCATCATGATGCCCTGAGTTTCACAGAGACACTAAAGACTATATCCTCTTTTATGCAGAGATCACCACCTGTCTAGATAAAGCCTTAAAGTGAGTGGATTGGACAGTTGGACTTCTCAGGTCTTGTGCCATGTCCGTCTTTTTTACTGAGTATTAATGAAATTGC
Organism: Lissotriton vulgaris; assembly: GCF_964263255.1. NCBI lineage: Eukaryota > Metazoa > Chordata > Amphibia > Caudata > Salamandridae > Lissotriton > Lissotriton vulgaris. The sequence goes on from NW_028254651.1 coordinate 7,859, forward strand.
TCCATTTTTAGTAACAAAGCTTATGCACCCCTCGGCACACACCTTTTTACAGATAACGCATGTCATTTGGAAATTCATGAAACCTTAAATCTGGGATCTTTGGCCGTGAGCAATATTGTAACGTCAAATATTTAATACTTTTTGTATCATCAATTTCTTTATATGCATTTAAGGTGTTCTTCTAGTGTAAAGATTTTAATGAATCAAACAACAAAGTTTCTTTCTGTGTATATATATATATATTCACTGAAAAAACCATAGGTTTCACACCAGTTATAGTTAGCTGGAAATTTTACTGACATAAAACCATTGAAATTCCCACGTTATAGTTAGTTGGACTCACTATAACCTGCGCGCCTGCAATGCACTGCTGATGACGTCACATATTACATCACTCATGACATGGTCAGTGACATCACTCATGACATCACTGATGACACCATCCAGTGAATGTGTGTCTTTCTAAAAAATAAATATGTTTTATATATGTATATGAAAAAGGACGATGGAAGAATAAATGTTTAAATAAGTGTCTTAATGGATGTTTTTTAAAAGAAAAATTGATTGGTTAACTGGCTTATTGTTAGCGAGTATTGTTTAAATATTTAAATGTTTGTATCAGTGTTTCACTTGTGAATAAGTGGCTGCATGGGTTGGTGAGTAGCTACATGTGTGTGTATATGGGTTATTAGATGTTTTTTTAGTATCAGTATGAGTGTCTGTATGGTTTGGTGGGGGTGTTACTTAACACATAGAAACATCAATGACTGACTCACTGTTTCTATGTGTTTTGAAGACAGCATATATGCAGGACTGTATGGGTGGATGTGTGTGTATATGTTTGTGTTAGTGAGTGAATGACTGTCTCACTAGTGTCTTTATCAGTAACTACATATGTTTTAATCTAGTATAAAAAAACCCTCGGCAGACCCTTCCATCATGAGCAACTATCGCCCAAATTCCCTTCTCCCTTTTCTCAGCAAAGTTTTAGAGTCGCACGTAACTCAGATTTTCAGTTCTTTTGTGGAAGACTCTAGTGTATTGGACCCCCAGCAGGCTGGATTCAGACCCGCGCACTCAACAGAAGCTGTCATTCTTTCTGTCATGGAGGAATTGCGCAGGGGAGCGGACGCTAACATCTGCCAGGCTCTGGTCCTCCTGGACCTGTCGGCCGCCTTTGACACGGTCGACCATGATATTTTGGTCGATCGTGTCGGGGAGGCCGGCATCCAGGGTACCGCCCTGGCCTGGGTCCGCTCCTTTCTGACCCAACGCCATCAAGCTGTCAGACTATCCCAGTTCTCTGCTTCCCAGGTCAAACTTACCTGTGGTGTCCCACAGGGTTCTTCCCTATCCCCCCTCCTTTTTAATTTGTATCTTTCCCCACTTATTCGCGCCCTCCGACAGTTCAATGTCACAGCGTTCAACTACGCTGATGACATACAACTAATTTTCAACATTGATTCCTCTGCTGATTCTATTGCCACCTTCCAAAACACCCTATGCTTTATTAGCAATTGGATGAGCTCAAACCATCTGAAGCTCAACCCCGACAAGACCGAGCTGGTTCTTGTCGGGGGCTCTTCCAACCCTTGGGACTCTTCCTTCTGGCTGGTCAGCCTCGGCAGTCCACCCCGCCCTGCCAACTGTGCCAAAAGTCTGGGAGTCGTCATCAGCAGCGACCTCTCTATGACGCCCCAGATTAGCACGGTAGTCTCCTCCAGCCATTTTCAATTAAGGAAAATCAGGAAAATCTCCCGGCTACTTACTTCCGAGGCCCTTACCCTGGCGCTGCTTGCGCTAGTAATATTGAGGCTCGACTACGCCAACGCGCTCTATGTTGGCATCCCAGCCTACCAACTTAGGCGGCTTCAGCTGATCCAGAATCAGGCTGCCCGCCTGATTCACTCTCTCCCAAGAGATCAACACGTCCGCCCCCTCCTAAAAAGCCTCCATTGGCTCCCGGTAGCCGCCCGCTGCAAGTTCAAGCTGGGCTGTATCATTTTCAAATCCCTTGCCGGTCAGGGCCCCCTCTTTATTTCTTCCCTCCTTCAACCCTACGTCCCTCCTCGCACTCTCCGGTCTTCCCAACTGGCCTTGTTATCCATTCCCAGATACAAGAGAAAGAAACACGGTGGGCTCAAGTTCTCTTTCCTGGCCCCCACTTTTTGGAATTCCCTCCCTCTGCCTCTCAGACTGGCCACTCCGTACCCCAAATTCAGATCTTCCCTCAAAACTTTTCTTTTTACTGAATCCTACAAATAAACGGCCTCTTTTGCTCCTTCATCTGCTCTCCTCGTTACGGCGCCAAGAAACCTAATGGTGTTAGTTGCGCCTTATAAATTTGTTTAACATAACATAACATAACATAACATAACATAACATAACATATGTGAGTATTGATGTATATAAATGAGTATATGTGAGAGTGAGAGATTGTAAGAGTTCCTGTTTAAATAAGTATGTGTTTCTATAAGTGATTGTTTAAGAGAGTAAGTATGTGTAAGTTTCCTTAGAAGTAAGGTGGTAGTGTGTGTATAGCTGTATATGCAAATAAATGGATGTTCAATAGTTTATTTGCATGTGTGAATATGAGTGTGAGTAACTTTTGGATGACTGTCGGTTTGTAACAGGATGTATAGGTGTATCACTACATATGATGAGTGAGTATATGTATGAGTGACTATATAGAACTGTTGGTGAATGAGTGGATGTGTATCTAGATGGTAGAATTACTGAATTGGTTGCTGTAACTGGTATGGGTATCTCCATTGTTTTGAAAATGTTAAATACTATTTTTGAATATGTGTTTCATGGCTTACATTACATTGAAAGGAGGTCTGTCACTCTGTCACAAGGATGGTGTCATCAGTGATGTCATGAGTGATGTCACTGACCATGTCATGAGTGATGTAATATGTGACGTCATCAGCAGTGCATTGCAGGCGCGCAAGTTATAGTGAGTCCAACTGTAGGAAGGTGGATATCTGACTATGGTTACCCCCAAACTTTTTGCCTGGTGTTTAGCTGGTTTTTTACATAATTGGCCTGGGATCCTGCTATTCAGGGCCCCAGGCTGATTGCTCTCTCCTTAAAATGGACTCCGTGTACCCTAGGTGCATAACATAATTGGAACTGGTTCACCTTATAGGCCCCTGTAACAGTGTACCCTAGGTACCCAGGGCATAGGTGCATCCAAGGCCTACCATGGGCTGCAGCACGTATTGTGCCACCCCTGGCCTGGCCTCCAGATTTGACAGAACTGGCTGATCACTTAGCTGGGGTAAGTTGGTGTAATCACCTCTTACTTAGATATAGTATCCCTATATCTAACCTTAAACTGGACACATGTTAACCTGTAAGCCATTCCTATGGAAGGCCCCTGCAATCCTGGGGGCAGAGTGCGTGGTTACATGTGAGATGGTGCTCTAGCATGAGCTGAGCCTGTCTGCAGCTGTCGGGAACCACTCCCTAAGCTGTTCTGGGATATTGCCATACCATATACTCTTAAGTGCATTATAATCCTAGCGGTTATATGCTATCTTTGGTTTGGCTTTATCAAAACATGTTGAGTAAGGTGTCATACGAATTGGAATACTATCCCCTCGACAGTTCTGTCGACGGGGATAGCATTCCACCCTTCTAGAGGGACACGACATGTGTGTAGCCTTAACCCCGGTTAAAGTTAACCAGAGCCTCAGCATCACAAAATGGATGCTGCCACCACAGACACAAGTCTGGCCTCCTGCTGCTGGGAGTCCTTCCAGTGAGGAAGGCCTGGACAAAGGGTTTCCTGCCTTGGGAGGTGCGAGCACCACCCCAGACAGGGTTTTGTGTATTGGGTAGGACAGGGCTGAATGGAAACAGACATGCCCGGGGCACACAAGGTGTCCCCGTGCATAAGCCAGTCCAAACCGGTCCTGGGACTTTCCAGACCCAGGCCTGGCGAGGAGCTGGACAAAGGAAATGGGGTGTAACCGCCCCCCTTCCTGGTTCCTCCCAGAGGAGGGACCTAGTAGGTGATCCACCCCTCAGATTGGGAATAAGAGTGGGAGCAGTGCCATTGCACAGCAGATCATCCTGAATCAACTTGAAACAAAGAAGAAGACTGGACTTCGACATTCTGCTGCTCAGAAGACTGAAGAGAATCTCCCTTGTGGCCTAGGAGTGTCCACCCTGTGAACACAGGCATCACCCAGCACCTCAACGTCTGCTTTGCCGCCGCCTCCCACCGGAGCCCGAGTGCAGAGCCTGACAAGACCCAGCTTCCCAGACTTCTCCCAGCCCGATCCACAGTTTCTGCAAAGAAGGGACCCGTGGAGGCACCGAGAGACGTGGGAGCGGACATCTTGAAAGACCCCCGAGACGCTGACTGCGCAGCACCCAAGGCACCCTTGACTTTGTGCTTTGGGGTTTAGGAAGCCCAACAACCGAGCAGCATTTGCACCAAAGATCAGCCCTCCAGCATCTCCACGATCTGCGTGGGGCCCTTTTGCTTTGTGCCACTCGACTCGCCATCCCGGCCTCTTGTCACGTGATCAGCGGCCATCTTGGCGACGAAACCTACGATTTACACTGTGGGTCTGGTTGCTCCAGACTTGCCCTCGCTCCTGTAGAAAGGAGTTCCCGCTCTGACCTTGCTGGTCCGAGTAATAAGCCTTTTTCACTTTCCCCGCGGCTTGCATTAGCAGTTGCCGACACCACCATCAGCTAGAACCTTCGAGTGACAGCTGGTGATTGACTCCTGGACGTCCTTGACCTCTTCGTGTCCACGTGGCTGCAGAGAGAAGCAACACCTCATCACCTGTTTGCACCCGACTTTGCCTGGTTCCAATCTGGTTCCACGGTGGTCACTGGTCAGTGACTTTGAACATTGTCCCCTCTGCTTTCAGGTCTTCACAACTTCAGATTCACCCTTGGATCTACCGGACACTTCTCCTTCATATCGCCTGCAGCATCTTCAGCTTCAAGCGCCAAGAACCTACGTGTCAAAACCCGACGCCACTTCGACCCTGTGCACCCACTTCCTGTGGGTGAGGTAACATTGCAATGCTGGTGTCCCTACACTGGTACACACCTCTAGGGTCTGTGTCTTAAGCTTTGTTCCTCTAGGTTCAGCGGAAGTGCCCTTAAACTAACTTTGTGTAACTTTTACGCACCATAGACTTTACATTGGAAAGTGCGTGCACTTTGAACACTGCACCCGAGTCCCGCGGGCCTTTCCCGACTTAATCACTGTGAGTCTCCAATAGCTCCAGCGATTCCCAAGGCCCTAGGCCTGTTCCCTTTCTAATTGGTATCTCTTATACCACTTTCTTAGTATATGGTTTAGGTGGCCCCTAGGGCTCATCCATATTGTGCAACTTTTGTGTATTTTAAACTGTCTTGTGATTTAACGCTTGTGCTTCTGTGCTCATAAAGAGTCCAGGGGATTTTATAGTTAATAAATCAATATATATTCTCAATATATATCTGTGTGGTGTCCCTTTCATTTGGTATTCAAGGGGGTTGTGTATGGTATTACAGCTGGCTTCACATGCCTTTCAGAGTTTAGCCTAAGACTGCTTTGTCCACGTTGCCACTAGGATAACTGGTCTACAAGGTTGAATTACAACCATCATCATAAGGGTTGCTTGGCATGGTACAAAGTGATGACTAAGAATTAGTGAGCATTATATACCAGGCCAACTTCTCACACCAACTAACTATAACGTGGGAATTTCAATGGTGTTATGTCAGTAAAATTTCCAGCTAACTATAACTGGTTTGAAACCTATGGTTTTTTCAGTGAATTTGATAGGTTTTTTAAATGCTAATTCCTAACTATAACTGGTGTGAAACTTATGTTTTTTTCAGTGAATTTCATAGGTTTTTTAAATGCTAATTCCTTTCTATATCGAGTTTCTAACCTATGATTTTTTTTTTAATTTGCTGTTTTGTGTAAGTATTATTATTTATTTTTTGAATCATTTTTTCCTGGTGTGCTCTGGGTGCGCGCTCCGGTAAGCTCTCCGGAAAGCGCTCCCAGAGCGCTACTTTCGTTCGTGAAAAAAATATGAATGAAAAGTAAATAATAACGCAAAACATTTCGTACCATACATATAAAAGCAGTTTTTTTATAAGGATATCAAAATGATTTTGCATTTCCGTGAAACTATCAAGACGTCACTTCGGCGCGCCGCGTAAGCGCCCCCGGAAGCGCCTACGTTCGCGCTGCGTATGCGCACCGGAAGCGCCTACGTTCGCGCCGCGTATGCGCCTACGTTCGCGCTGCGTGTGCGTCCCCGGAAGCGCCTACGTTCGCGCCGCGTATGCGCACCCGGAAGCGCTCCTGTGCGCGCAGCGTCAGCGCGTCAAGTCATGTGACCTTAAAATAACTCATTTTATTGGTTGCTAACAGTTTTTTTTACAAAGAATGAAATCCCCACCCATTTCCTTCACTTCTTCTTTCACTTTTGTGACTGAAATACCTGTTTTTTGCTCCTGGATCTTTCTTGGTTTTCCATGGCTGCCAGAGAATCCAGCAGTGATGAAGAGCGTGATTTCATGGAAGAAGAGCCTCCTCAGCCAAAGATGAAGGAGCATTTTATTTGGAATTTTTTTTAAATACCACCTAACCAGAAAAAGGTGAATGCTCCAAAAGTGGAGTGCAGGATCTGCAAACAAGTCCTGTCACAGGGTGACCCCAAAAAGAAATATTCTTTTGGGAACTTTACAATGATACGGCATGTGGAGAGGAGGCACCCCCAGAATTTTGCCCGGGAAAGTGTCAGGGCTCTGGCACAAGAGGTTCCCAGTGATGGGGCCTCTACATCCACCGGAGGAGCAACTTCTTCTGGGTGGGGACAATCTCAGGAGCTCGTGCCAAATATTCAACCTGCTTTTAACAATGCTGTCCTGAGATGCAGATACTGCAATCAACTCCTTACCTATGGGGAGCAAAGTGTCCTGCTCATGGTTCGAGCATTGGAGAACCATCACTGCCGTTCCCAGCCCTAATTTCTTTTGTTTTTTTTGCTCCTGTTGAGCAGTTTCCATTCCCTGTTTTTGTTTATGTTCTTAAAAAAAGATGAAAAAAAAGTTATTTTCAGAACTACCTCCAATTCTCATCAAAGAGCTATATTCTTAAAAAAATGAAAAAGAGGAAGTGAAATGGAGTGCATTGATAATGGAAAGGAAAATGAGTAAGAAAGAACAGAAAGGTATGAGAGGAGAAAGGAAGTGAAGTAGGGGGACTGAAAGAAGGTGAGTGTTGGGAAGGAAAGTAAGGAGAAGAAGAGTGAATATGGGGAATGTGGATATTCAAAGAAAATGTTGAAAAGGAACGGGGGTGTGGAAGGGATAGAAAAGATGCATTGCTGGAGTTGAAGACTGAAGGCCTCATTTATGAAGCCATGCGTCACTTTAACGCCACCAGAGCTATTTACAAAGTGATGCATCTAGGTAGAGGCGTCACTTTGTAAGCCCCTGAGCCACATTATTCCTACGTCAGGTGTAATGTATGCAAAAGGCAACAGGCTTTAAAATCCACTCGCTGACGAACTGGGAGCCAATGGATTTTTTAATGCTGGCTGACGTGGAATGATGTTTAGAGAGGTCTAGCAACACGCGAACTGCCGCATTTTGTAAAGACTGCAGTTTGGCGATCTGGCCTTCATCTGATCCCAGATATAAGGATTTGCCATAATCAATTCTTAAGAGGACAAGAGCTCCAACCACTGTTTTCCTGAGAGTTAGAGGGATGAACGGCAGGATTTGCGTAACACTTTCAGAGTGAAGAAGCAGGCAGAGGATAACTGATTAATTTGTTTTGCGAACTTGAGCTCATTGTCAAACACGAATCCAAGGTTTCTGGCCTTAGTCACAGGGGCCGGACAGTTCCCAGCCTCTGAGGGCCACCATAGTTGGCTCCATATAGAGGAACTCTGCCCAAACTCGATGACCTCAGTTTTTTCGGTATTGAGTTTTAGGAAGTTTGTGCATATCCAGGCCATGACTGCGTTTAGACAGTTACGGAATCTGGCTACAGAGTCGTCCACCTGTTGCGTGACCAATACCACTGTCTGGGTATCGTCTGCATAAGAAACTAAGGAGAGACCACGATCTTGTAATAACCTTGCTAGAGAGGTGCCATATAAATTAAACAGTGTTGGTGACAAAGCTGACCCCTGTGGGACTCCACAGGGAAGGCATAGATTTCCTGAGTTCAAGCCCATCCAGTAAATCACTTGTTCCCTGGATGTCAAAAAGGATGTTAGTAGGGTCAGAGTCATCTCTCTGATACCTGACGCCCTCAGCCGTTACCGCAACACTGCATGGTTCACAGTATTGAATGCCGCTGACAGGTCAAGCAGGATGAGGATGGCTTTGCTCCCCCTGTCCACCACCTTCTGAACCTCTTCCGTGGCCATATTCAGGGCCGACTCAGACGAATGTTGAGTTCTGAATCCATGTTGAGTAGGATCTAGGATGTTATTACAGTCTGGATAGTGAGACAGTTCCGTGATTTTGGATTTTTCGAGATGTTTGGTAGGAAGAGGAAGACATGATACTAGGCGGTAGTGTTTCACATCTATAGGGTGCAAAGGAGCTTTCTTTTGGATCAGCCTTATGCAGGCTTTTTTCCAGTTCTGTGGAAAGAACGCCAAATTAATCACCTCATTCAGGAGGCGTGTCAAATGGGCACTAATATACCAGGTAGCCAGGTGAAGAATATGCGGGTGCAGGGGTCTGTGGGCGAGCCAGACTTAGGGGTTCATTAGGATCGCGGACGGACCTGAGTCCGTCCACGACCCCTGAGTCGGAGGGAACGTCCGCATGGGCTGCAGCGTTCTGCAGATTAGGATGTGACCGCCAGGGTGGCGGTCACATCCTCTATTTTTAACATTGCGGTGGGTGGAGCTTCAAGCTGCACCCGCAGCAATGTTAAAAATGCAAGCATTGCATTTGTATGTAGAAAGTGACAGGCACCGCGCGGTGCCTGCCGCTTACTGCATACAAATGTAGGGGGGTATCATAGGTACCCCCCATGTGCACCCCCCACCCCCTCCTTCACCTAGGGGGCCCACAACGGGCCTCCGCAGTGAAGTTACACATGCTTATCCATGGCGGAAAAGCTGCCACGGAAAAGCATGTTTCCGAGCACATCCTAATCTGGATGACGGTGTCTGAGAGACACCATCACCATATTAGTGCTTTTCCGCCACGGTTGTAAGCCAATCGCGGCGGAAAAGCTGCGGACGGAAACCAGGACCCACCAGCCATCCTAATGTGGCGGTGGGTCTTGGTGGGTCCGCAGAGAATTTTCCGCATCCTCCAGGCCGGCGGTGGCTTCCGCCGGCCCGGAGGATGCGAAAATCCTCCATCCTAATCAGCCCCTTAGTTTGTAATTGTAGATCAGTCACGCTCTCTGCTGCTAAAACAGAGAAGTGTGTCAGACCACGATATGTGTTCTTCCCTGCTCGCCGTAGTGCTAAGTGCTATCTCATAAAGTTCATTATAAACTGTCTGCACTTTTTTCTGGAAAAAGGTGGCAATCTTATTTACAAAGTTTTGATCAGGCACGAATTGGCTATCCTGCAGACACTTTGATAAAGCTGTCACTGTTTTAAAAAGCTCCTTCGGGAAGTTATTAGCCGCCTGAATTTTGGCTGTGAAGTACACAGATTTAGCATTTTATATTGCTGCCTTGTATACGTCAAGAGCTAACATATAGTCCTTTTTGTGATTATCACTGTATCCTATTCTCCAGGGTGTTTAATGCATCTGCATTTGGCTTTAATGGATCTCAGCTCTGCTGAATACTAAGGTGAGGACACAAGCCTTTGCTGTGAGTGTTTAGTTAATTCCGGAGCAATCCTATCTACTGCTGTCCTTATCCAGTCATCAAAGTGACAGGCTGCACTGTTCACGTCTAAGTCCATATTAGGGGAATTCTCAGCCAAGGCTGCTTCTAGTTCGGATTTTTGGATACAATTCCAGTGGCGGAGTTTGACCCTGGGAGGTCTATTTCGGTGAAGTCTACTGGTGATAGGAGTCTTCACATTGAAATGTACAGCAAAGTGATCGGACCATGGTACCGGCATCATGCTGACCAGCTTAATGTGCTGGTTATTGGTAAAAATGCCATCCAGTGTGCGGCCTGCTAAGTGTGCCGGCTTTATTGCATTCAGCCTCAATCCATAACATGAGAAATTATCCACCAACTTGACAGTCTCAGCATTATTGTTAGCTTCAAGGTGGAAGTTAAAATCCCCTAATACTAAAGGCGTGTGCATCTAAACACAATTCCAGAAAAGTCTGAATTGCATTGGTACATTGTGTACCCTCTGCAACTGCTTCATCTTCCAGAGCTCTATCAGGACCTGGCCTATCTTGACTTGGGACTGATGGAGGGATCCCAAGACTTGATCGATGTTGGTCTGGCTGACAGTGTACCTACGGGCCTTACTTTGCTGTCCCACAGATCCATTCCACAACCCCTAGACCCTCTACCCTCTACCCTGTGACCTTGACCCAGTGTGACCCATCTGACTGATTCCTGACTGAACTGGAGGTAGCGGTGTATCAACAGCAGGCATGACTGGAGGACACAAGATCAGTATGATGTTGGTTTGGACATCGAAGTGGAGGTATCTATCGGCTGAGTGGGAGGTGTAGGTGTGGGCTGTTCAGGACTCACTGTAGCTGTCTGCCTAGACAGATCAGATGGACTAGGTTGCTCTTGGTCAACTGGACTTGCAGGAGTGCAATCCTCACTGTCGGATTGATCCTGGTCTGGAGTGGTGGTATGCTCAGTAGTAGATGGTTGTCTAACTACTTTAAATGTTGGACCTATTATGAATAATAAAAATTGCAACATTTTAAAATCTAGATGATATAACTAATTATTTTGATGCTATAATAAGAAGCAGCCTAGAAGTAAAAAGTAAAATATTTTAATGATTGTGCCTTTCAGTGGTATTGAAATAGGTTACATAAACAGTTTACATGACATAACAAACTACTTAAAAACAGAAGGTGAAAAGATGTCCTGAAATGAAATAAGATGATTAGAAAGTATACATAAAATATACCAAACATTTCACACAACACAGTAGAGAGGTGAAATGTGAATTCAAACATTCCAAAGACTAGCAGCTAATATTTTGCCCTCTTACACAACTCTGAAGGCTATATAGTGCTAGCCATCACCCTGCAGGTCGTTCCACCTCTTCCTAATTTCCTCCTGTGTGCATAGGTTTTTTGCTACAGCATTCACTCTGTTAACTTTTCTGTTCCATATTTGCCTTTACTGAGATATGGTTCTATTTTGTACCCGGGATCCAAACAATTGTGGCTCTACTTTAATATTTTTATCCACCATTACTGACAATTCTCCCTTTGTGAAATGGCGGGCCTCATTTACAAAGATTTGGCATATGGCAGCACCACAAGTCTTTTCGATGTGCTGCCCTATCAATAGGGCAGGTATGCACTGTATTAATGAAATACAGCACATTCCTATCCTTTCTGCTTGTGCCAGCACACAAATTGATGCCTAGCACCAATTCAATTCAGAAAAGGGGGTGGTGATGGACAGAGTATCTGAATTAAACAGAACACTCGTACCCAGTCAACAGATCAGGGCTTGATCAATCACCGTTTTTTAGCTCACAGCACCATCCGAGCTCAGAACCTGGCTACATGCAAATTAGTCTGTCCCTGGCCCAGTGCATCATGGAAACAGGGCAGACCAAACTACCAAGCCAATTCTTTTACTGGAAAGGAAACAAGCTTCCGGGGACCGGTTTCTGGCATTACAGCCGTCTTCGGCCCGGCTTGCTTGAATCCTGATGGTGCAGTGAGCAAGGGACTCACATCTGAGCATACCCTTCCACGCTTGTGGTGGACAAAACGATTCAGAAAAGGGGGTGGTGATGGACAGAGTATCTGAATTAAACAGAACACTCGTACGTAGCCAACAGATCAGGGCTTGATCCATCACCGTTGATGGATCAGTGATCTGTTGACTCGGTATGAGTGTTCTGCTTAATTCAGGTACTCTGTCCATCACCACCCCCTTTTCTGAATCGTTTTGTCCACCATAAGCGTGGAAGGGTTTGCTCAGACATGAGTCCCTTGCTCACTGCACCATCAGGATTCAAACAAGCCGGGCCGAAGACGGCTGTAATGCCAGAAACCGGTCCCCGGAAGCTTGTTTCCTTTCCAGAAAAAGAATTGGCTTCGCAGTTTGGTCTGCCCTGTTCCCATGATGCACTGGGCCAGGGGCAGACTAATTTGCATGTAGCCAGGTTCTGAGCTGGGATGGTGCAGTGAGCTAAAAAACGGTGATGGATCAAGCCCTGATCTGTTGACTGGGTACGAGTGTTCTGCTTAATTCAGATACTCTGTCCATCACCACCCCCTTTTCTGAATCGTTTTGTCCACCATAAGCGTGGAAGGGTATGCTCAGACATGAGTCCCTTGCTCACTGCACCATCAGGATTCAAGCAAGCCGGGCCGAAGATGGCTGTGATGCCAGAAACCGGTCCCCGGAAGCTTGTTTCCTTTCCAGTAAAAGAATTAGCTTGGTAGTTTTGTCTGCCCTGTTCCCATGATGCACTGGGCCAGGGACAGACTAATTTGCATGTAGCCAGGTTCTGAGCTGGGATGGTGCAGTGAGCTAAAAAACGGTGATGGATCAAGCCCTGATCTGTTGACTGGGTACGAGTGTTCTGCTTAATTCAGATACTCTGTCCATCACCACCCCCTTTTCTGAATCGTTTTGTCCACCATAAGCGTGGAAGGGTACGCTCAGACATGAGTCCCTTGCTCACTGCACCATCAGGATTCAAGCAAGCCGGGCCGAAGACGGCTGTAATGCCAGAAACCGGTTCCCGGAGGCTTGTTTCCTTTCCAGTAAAAGAATTGGCTTGGTAGTTTGGTCTGCCCTGTTCCCATGATGCACAGGGCCAGGGACAGACTAATTTGCATGTAGCCAGGTTCTGAGCTGGGATGGTGCAGTGAGCTAAAAAACGGTGATGGATCAAGCCCTGATCTATTGACTGGGTACGAGTGTTCTGCTTAATTCAGATACTCCGTCCATCATCACCCCCTTTTCTGAATCGTTTTGTCCACCATAAGCGTGGAAGGGTATGCTCAGACATGAGTCCCTTGCTCACTGCACCATCAGGATTCAAGCAAGCCGGGCCGAAGACGGCTGTAATGCCAGAAACCGGTCCCCGGAACCTTGTTTCCTTTCCAGTAAAATAATTGGCTTGGTAGTTTGGTCTGCCCTGTTCCCATGATGCACTGGGCCAGGGACAGACTAATTTGCAAGTAGCCAGGTTTTGAGCTGGGATGGTGCAGTGAGCTAAGAAACGGTGATGGATCAAGCCCTGATCTGTTGACTGGGTACGAGTGTTCTGCTTAATTCAGATACTCTGTCCAGCACCACCCCCTTTTCTGAATCATTTTGTCCACCATAAGCGTGGAAGGGTATGCTCAGACATGAGTCCCTTGCTCACTGCACCATCAGGATTCAAGCAAGCCGGGCCAAAGATGGCTGTGATGCCAGAAACCGGTCCCCGGAAGCTTGTTTCCTTTCCAGTAAAAGAATTAGCTTGGTAGTTTTGTCTGCCCTGTTCCCATGATGCACTGGGCCAGGGACAGACTAATTTGCATGTAGCCAGGTTCTGAGCTGGGATGGTGCAGTGAGCTAAAAAACGGTTATGGATCAAGCCCTGATCTATTGACTGGGTACGAGTGTTCTGCTTAATTCAGATACTCTGTCCATCACCACCCCCTTTTCTGAATCGTTTTGTCCACCATAAGCGTGGAAGGGTATGCTCAGACATGAGTCCCTTGCTCACTGCACCATCAGGATTCAAGCAAGCCGGGCCGAAGATGGCTGTGATGCCAGAAACCGGTCCCCGGAAGCTTGTTTCCTTTCCAGTAAAAGAATTAGCTTGGTAGTTTTGTCTGCCCTGTTCCCATGATGCACTGGGCCAGGGACAGACTAATTTGCATGTAGCCAGGTTCTGAGCTGGGATGGTGCAGTGAGCTAAAAAACGGTGATGGATCAAGCCCTGATCTGTTGACTGGGTACGAGTGTTCTGCTTAATTCAGATACTCTGTCCATCACCACCCCCTTTTCTGAATCGTTTTGTCCACCATAAGCGTGGAAGGGTACGCTCAGACATGAGTCCCTTGCTCACTGCACCATCAGGATTCAAGCAAGCCGGGCCGAAGACGGCTGTAATGCCAGAAACCGGTTCCCGGAAGCTTGTTTCCTTTCCAGTAAAAGAATTGGCTTGGTAGTTTGGTCTGCCCTGTTCCCATGATGCACAGGGCCAGGGACAGACTAATTTGCATGTAGCCAGGTTCTGAGCTGGGATGGTGCAGTGAGCTAAAAAACGGTGATGGATCAAGCCCTGATCTATTGACTGGGTACGAGTGTTCTGCTTAATTCAGATACTCTGTCCATCACCACCCCCTTTTCTGAATCGTTTTGTCCACCATAAGCGTGGAAGGGTATGCTCAGACATGAGTCCCTTGCTCACTGCACCATCAGGATTCAAGCAAGCCGGGCCGAAGACGGCTGTAATGCCAGAAACCGGTCCCCGGAAGCTTGTTTCCTTTCCAGTAAAAAAATTGGCTCGGTAGTTTGGTCTGCCCTGTTCCCATGATGCACTGGGCCCGGGACAGACTAATTTGCATGTAGCCAGGTTCTGAGCTGGGATGGTGTAGTGAGCTAAAAAACGGTGATGGATCAAGCCCTGATCTGTTCACTGGGTACGAGTGTTCTGCTTAATTCTGATACTCTGTCCATCACCACCCGCTTTTCTGAATAGCACCAATGCAGTCACCCTTGCACCATGGTGCAAGGGTGTCTGCATTGTTGGTGTGACTTTTTGTGTGCAGGAAGAGGCACCTCCTCTACTCTCTGGTTGAGGTGCTCCAATATTTCACACTAGATGTCCTCTTGCACCGTTGCTTTCATTTTACTTAAGGTGCTTCACTCACACTCAAGATCTTGCGAGAACTCCGGCTCAGCCACATGTCTTGGTGGCCATCTTTGGGGCATGGTTATAAAAACAATGCCACAACCATGAAGTCTTGCTTAGCTTCGCCTCTCTTCTTACTGGTAGTGTCTTGGCCCTCTCTTGAACCAAAGAAGTCTGAAACCAAGACAACACCTGTATGGTATTCCTCAAGTCGGATTCCCTTCGCCTCACCGAACTGAGCTGGAAAGCCTGTAATAATAAAAAGAAACTGGTTCAAGAAACTGGTACATAATTCCAAGGTATGGGCAACACGAGTGCTTGCTCCACTGCTTAGGTTAAGTCGCTTTCAAAGGCAAAGAATAACTGATTAAAAGACACATTCACCAATCGGAAGTAGAGATATTGTCACCAAATTCAGCTCAGACTTCCTCCTGGCAGCATTTTGACTCATTAGCCGAAACTTTTCTGAAAATCCTGAAACATTAATAATGAATGATACATTGCTACTTTTACTGACTACTTGCATTCTTTTGTAAATTGAACAAGTGAGACTTTATCTTGAGCATAACACTCAAGAGACATCTCTCTTTGCATTTTGGGACACAAAGAAGAAAGGTAAATTGTCAGGTATTCAATGATTCTACTCAGTTAATTATACTGATTGTGCTCAAGCAACTGCTCTATATTGCTATTAATGTTTTTTATTGTCCAAAGGCAGTAGATATTTGAGAAGCCCTGATTAGACATCGTAAGAGTAATGGTGTCCTGGCATACCACCTAACGATCCCGAGGTGCGAATTGAAGACCGGAAGACAGCAGTGTACATCTTTGTTCTCTCAATCCCAATCCCCCTTCTCTTTCGGAACAACTGTCAATCATGGGTCAACTAGAGAGTGGCTGAGATTTGTCCTTGAGGGGAGTGGCGTAATAGGCATTGCCCAATCAGAATGACCTGAAATTCGGGTGAGTGGCTATTCTAACATGCTGATTCTAGGAATGTTGAAAATATAACAATAATGTCTTAAATATGCAAGCTGAATTAGTGGTATTGCATAGCCTATCTGCCTCATTGCTTCCAGATCATTCATCACTGTATAAATTGGTTATGTGGTAACCTGCTAGATGGCTCAGAGAGCATAGTTCATGCTGTTGACAAAAAAATGTAAAAGCTAACTCATTATTTTATGCTTTTGAAGTTGAAGAATCATGGTCATTAAATTAGGTGATTAAAATTTACCACACTTATTCAAGGCAAATCTGTGGTATTACGTGTGTTGTAAAAAACACAACATTGTTATTCCACTTCTGCTATTCTCCCATTGAATGCTAGGCTACAAAAATATGCATTCCATAATTTTGAGAAAGTTCTCCTGAGGATTTGGCAAGATCATGAAGTATTTGTGGGTCAGGGAGAAGACAAATATTTATATATAAACTGAAAAAATATTATACTCTACATGGATGTTTGACTTATTATAGACAGGTGGTGAAAAGACATAAGCTTACATTTTTGCACGCTTGAGGCGCTTTGCTTTAAAGATGAGATTGCAGACATTTAAGTAGCCCCATCTATAATATGGATCACGTCGATGATAAATGTACGCCATTGTGATTCTGTAAGATCTCCTTATATTTGAATGAGAGATCAGGAAGAAGCCATTAAGTTGAAAGCAAATCCAGGTCTATTCCATATAGTGAGGAACCCATCCAAGCATCAACTCAGATGGGTCAAAGTAACAGTAATCTTCAAACAAACACATTACAATCAAGAGTCAACTGGAATACAGAACATCTAAATACAATTCTACGTAACTAAGGTAACAGGATAAGACATGACATGTATTAAAGGAGAATATCACATATCTTCCCCCCAAAATGACAAACCAAAAATCAAGATATATAATCATTCAAATACATAGGTTTTCTTATCCTACTTGAAATTAGATCAATAACTTTTTTCGAAAATGTCTCATACAAAGGCTTGTGGTCAGTTTTCATTATAAATTTGGTCCCCCACAGAAATTTCTTAAACTTCCTAATAGCCCAAAAGACCGCCAGAGCCTCACGCTCGATAACAGAATACAGAGATTCAGGATCTCTTAGACCATGTAAAGCGAACATGATGGTTGACATGCCATCCTTCCCCTCCATTGGAGTACTGCCCCTAATCCCTTGAGACTTGCATCAGTCGTGACAATAGACATCTTACTAGGGTTGAAACTTGTCAAATTGGGCGCCAAAGTACGTTTTTTTTAATGAAAATAAATTCTTTATCACACTCAGCATCCCACTTGAACTCACAACCCTTCTTTAACAGTCCTCCCATATTAGAGGATAGCTCTGCAAACCCCTCAACAAATTTGTTGGAGTATTCAACCATTCAAAAAAACTTGGCTAGTACCTCTTTGCAAGTTGGAGGTGGCATGAGAGTAATGATTTTGTGGACAGAGTCTAGCGATGTGCCCCCAGGCCCCACACTCGAAACACTGGGTTCCCTTAAAAGTGGGAAGATCAGCCCTAGAGGGGCGAGGGATATATCACTCCGTACTCTGGCGCGGTTGTCTGTCTACTTTGAAGGGAGGTCTGAGGGGTTTTTCAAGCTCCCAAGGATGTAGTTGTGGTTGTGCCCTGGCGAACGTGGAGGCCATCTCCATCGCTTGGGCGGTAGACAGGTTGGATTGCTGACATAACCATTTCTGTTTTCCATAGGGCAAGGCTTCTAAATATTGTTCCAAATAAATTCTGTCCATAACTTCCTCTCTAAAACAAACCGTGGGTTGAGCCATTTATCAGCGGCCATTTTCAAGCGAAAGAATAACTTCTTTGGATTCTCCTCTGGCTCTCCCCTCTCTTTTCGAAAGCACACAGGTAGGCCTCTGAGTCAAGACCAAGATGGTCAAGAATGATGGTTTTGATGGTGGCATAAGGGGCGTTCCCTATGGCATTCGCCACCTGGTATGCCGCCTGGGCCTCCCCAGTTAGAAGGGGGGCCAAAAAGAATGGCCACTTCTCTAGGGGCCACCCACAAGCTAGGGCCGCTCTCTCGAAATTGAGCAGGAATGCGTCAGGGTCTTCCCCCGCCGTAAACTTTTGAAGGGAAATCCCTGACGGGCTGGGATGAGGGCTTCGGGTTCCCGAAATGCGGGGGCAGCAGGGTCCGTCATCATCTTTTGCAACCCCTCTATCTGGGCAGAAATTGTATTCTTAAATGTCTCCCTGTCCGCTTGTGTGGATGTAAGCTGTTGCACCACAGCCCCTCCTAGTTGTTCATGCCCTTTTACAAAGTGTTGCAGCAAGTCTGACATCTTAGGTTTACAGATGGTTACCTCTATGCCCGCATTCTCCACCATTTGTGGTGGGCTAGAGGAACTCTCAGTGACACGGTTGGAGGTTAAAGTGGTTTTTTTTGGTCTTAACAGGCATCTTTGGTGGTTAGTGAGTCTATAGTAGGGAAGGGGTGCTTCAGATTCCTTCTCCTCCTGGGAAACACGCCATTTCCGAAGATTCTGGCCTCGTTTTCTCCACTCCAGGATGATCAGGAGGCCACCCACCGGTCCGGATAACAAGGGAACAAAAGTAAAGAAAGACTGATTTCAGTTTGGTGAACAATATATACACGGTGTCAGGGAAGGGTAGTGAGGAGTCACTCAGTGCACACACAAAAAAAACCAAGATTGCTACGAGGTGCCGGTTGTGCTCAGGAGAGGGAGTGACGGGGCCACATCGCACTCTAGGGTGGTTTAAAACCCTTCCATCCTGCCCAACCTGAGATAAGCGAACATACCTTTGAGAGCCACACTTCCCCTGAAGCGTGGCTGGGAGATGCGTCGTGTCGTTTGCCTCCTGGCTCCGCTAGACGATGGGATGGATCCTGGTACACTGTTCTGTCAATTCCTGTTCTTTCTTCAATCTCCGGTCTCTCTCCGCTCATGCCTTCTTCTCCTCCGGGTGTAGAACACACCAACATCTGTTTGCTTCTCGGATTTACTCGTTCGGCATCCTCTGCATCATCGAAGGGGGCGGGTTTGATGTGAACTCGGCTCAGTTAAAGAAACTGGGATCGTTTTCTTCTTTGGCCCCACATTGATGTGTCAGATCTGCTCCAGTTTTCTGGTTGCTGTATAAGGAGGGGGGAGAGGTCCGTTCACATGTCTAGGTGCCAGACCCACACCTGCATCGGTTCCGTCCTGGCATCCCTCGTCACAGATATCAACAAGACTTGACTTTGTAGTAGTACCATATTGTGAGACAGTGTGACCTAATTAATGAATGGATGAGGTACCAAATTTGCAGTTCTCAGACTTGATAGTGAGATTAGCTTCCCCCAACTTATACAATACATCTCCAAGGTACCTTTCATGTTCTTCATGATTTTTTGCAAAAACAAGCATATCGTCTTGGTAAACACAACAGCGCTTACAACCCTCCAATGTCTTTTCCATTATCCGCTGAGATTCAGCTGCTGCTGATAAAAGCCCAAAGGGCATACAAATAAATCTAATGGACCCAAAAGGAGTAATAAAAGATGTAAAATCCCTGGAACCCTCATCCAACTCAATTTGATGATAGGCCGAGGTTCAATCGATGGTGCTAAACACCTAAGCCCTATCCAGCAATGTTAGTTATTCAGAAATGTTGGGTAATGGATATCAATCTACTACCACACATCTATTTAGCTGTCTCAAGTCCACACAAAGACGAAGAGAACCATCGGCCTTGCGGGCAGCTACAACTGGAGAAAGCCAGTCGGTCGCTGTCACTTCTTCATGATGCCTCCGTCTCTAAGTTTCCACAATTCTTTTTTCATTTCTTCACTTACTGTTAGAGGAACATTTCTCGCTTTACAACAAAAAGGTTGTGCATTAGAGCGAAGTGGTATCTTCAACATAAAATTCTTAAGTCAACCTAGGTCAATTCTGAAAACATGAGGAAATTTCTCTTTAACTTTACTTTCTAATGAACTGTCAGTACTTGTTCCAACAGTTCGAACAATATCTTTTAGTCTAATTTAAAATTTGCTACTGGGGTCTAACATTACACCCAATTCACCCTGGTGAAACCAGCTTATTATGAAGTCACCTTTCAAAGAAACATATATTTTGCCAGGAACATAGTGTCCCTTGTATTCAATGAGCCCAGTGAAATAACCTTTTAGGGGAATGATTTCTTCACCATATGCCAAGGGACGAATGTCAGGTTTGTGAAGTAGGACTTTATGAGTTAGTTTTGATTCAAAGAAACTTCTAGAAACAATGGTAATATTAGCCCCTGAGTCGAATAAAACTCTTGTTGACTCACCTACAACAAGAATTGTATCTAAGGGACAAGACTTGACCTCACGTGGAGAAGTGTGGCTCAATGGTTAGAGCGGCAGACCCTGATGCAGAGGTCTAGCCGGGCCTTGGCGGGTCTTGGGCTCAAAATTCCAGGGACCTGATAATTCTCGCCTCGGTGCCTTTTCTAATCATAGAGTCCCACTCTGCAACTCTGGGCAATAGCTTGCTTAATCTCCACAACGGCCCCCACAATGCTAAGGATGCCTGGCCTTCGCCCTGGGGGTGCCCAGGAGTGGGCGCCTCACAGGGAAAGCCAGGATGGGTTCCACAACGGTATTCGTGCAAGCGCCTTGAGACCCTTGCAGGTGAGTAGTGCGCTATACAAGTATCAATTTACAATTTATTTACCATGAGACACAACTTGAACCACAATTTGTCCGCTGACAAAATGTTCCCCTAAAATTTCTAATTGAACAGATTTTACATTAGAAGAACTATTCTTAGTTTAACATACAACAGAAAGATGTCCTTTCCTTTTGCATTTGGAGCAAATCACGTTCAAAGCAGGAAATTTGCTGTCATTGGCCAAATGACCTACTTTGGCACACCTAAAACATTTGGAACAAAATACTTTTTCTTGGTTTTTATAGAAGAATATACCTTTGGAGTAGGTTTTTCTGGTTCTTTGATAACTTGAACTGTAACTTGTTTATCTCTTTTTAGAGTGTCTACACACTTAAGTGAATGTTCCACTCCTTTAGCAACTTGAAGAACTTCTTCTAACGAGGGTTCGTCTCTCAACCAAAGTTCTTCTCTCACTTTATCAATGTTAAACCCAAACATGAACTGATCTTTTATTCGTTCATCACATAGACTCCCAAACTTACAAGATGAGGCAAGTTTCCTCAATTGAGTGACATACCCCTCAACAGATTCACCTTCATTTAGCATTTTTTTTTTGCAAATTGGTATCTTTCTAGTATTGTGCTGATTTTGGCAAAAAGTGTTTGTCTAGCTGTTTATTACAAATTTCATACTTGTTGAGACCAGAACTCTCTTCGTCACTGAGTTGGGGCAAATGGTCAAACACATCTTTGCCCTCTGACCCAAGACAGTGAAGAAGGAGTGAGGTCCTGCGTTCAGCAGAAAGACTAACACCACATACCCTAGTATAACGTTTAAAGACTTTACTCCATTTCTTCCATTTAATTGTTGGTTCACCAGGTGACATGGAGGGGCTGTGACATTTTGAGTAAATATCAAAATTTCCCTAACAAAAAAAAAAAACTATATATATATATATATATATATATATATATATACATATATATATACATTACCTACTGGCGGTCGCCAGTAGGTATATATAGTTAGGATTTTTTCTCTATGGGATTTTAGAAAATTCTATGTCTAATAACTTTGGCGTTTGTGGACGGAATTGGCTGAAATTTTCAGGAAAATGAAACATTTTGTTTCTGAGCAGCCCCTGACAATTTGGGGGGGGGTTCATCAAGGGGGGCTGAGAAAAAAGGGGGGTCCCAAAACGCGTTTTTCCCATGTTAATTTCCATAGGGCGGTTGGCCTCACTTTTAGCTCGAACGGCTGAATGGATTTGCACGAAACTTGGCAAAATTGTAGGGACTGTTAGCCCGATGTGCCTTTGCTAGGTCTCAATATATGTGCTCCAGTGGATTTTGAGTAATTTAGGTTCAAAAAAAGATATATATCTGGGCGGAGCCTAACCACACATCTGATCTGATTGGCTGTCAGCACTTCATCCAAGAAGTGTTGGCAGTCATCTTGGGACCAATATACATGATAGCACCTCATTAAAAAGCATTGTAGTTAATAGAGGGTTTTAGGACTTCAGTTACATTATAAATCATTTGTTGATGGTACCATACTCGTTTTAGGAATTGTGGTGAGTTCTAAGGTGATTTTACCATGTGAAAAAACCTTCTGCTGTGATATCATGAATATTGTTTGAAAGAAAACTAATATCTCATGATTTTCCCACAGTGGTTTGGAAGGGGATCTATAAGCTAAACTGAAAGCATATTTTCTGTAAATTCACATTATCTTTCTCAGTCATGTGAAAATGAAGTCTGACATTCTCAGTAAAACATGTACATCCAACAAGGACAGAGACTGTCAATTGATTCCTTTGTGTTCTACTGCAGCCTCCTAGAGTGTTCTAAAGAACAACCAGAGCGCTAACAGTCCTACTTATTACAAAGGTATGGCACACCTGAAGCCATCTTGATTGGAATAAAGTGGTAACTCTTAAAACATTTAATTTAAAAAGAAACAACATGAGGGGGTATATTTTGCCATAGAAAGTATGATTAGTGCTGCAGAATGAAAAATTAGGGCACATTTTGAGTGACTTCTCAAATCCTTTTCTATTTCATTAAAACATTCTGACATGCAGTCTCCCAAAATGGCCACCAGAGACAAAAGAGACCAAATGTAGCCCAAATATCACCCAGATGTAGCCCAAGTATAGCCCAATGACAGAATGTCCCAGAGTGTTCTAAAGAACAACTAGAGCGCTAACAGTCCTACTTATTACAAAGGTATAGCACACCTGGAGCCATCGTGATGGGAATAAAGTGGTAACTCTTAAAACATTTTATTTAAAAAGGAACAAAATGAGGGGGTATATTTTGCCATATGAATTATGATTAGTGCTGCAGAAAGAAAAATTAGGGCACATTTTGAGTGACTTCTCAAACCCTCTTCAATTTCATTAAAAAATTCTAACATACAGTCTCCCAAGATGGCCACCAGAGACAAAATAGCCTAAATGTAGCCCAAATATCACCCAGATGTACCCCAAGTATAGCCCAATGACAGAATGTCCCAGAGTGTTCTAAAGAACAACTAGAGCGCTAACAGTCTTACTTATGACAAAAGTATGGCACACCAGAAGCCATCTTGATTGGAATGAAGTGGTAAGTCTGAAAACACTCAATTTAAAAAGGAACAACATGAGGGGGTTAATTTTGCCATAGAAAGTATGATTAGTGCTTCAGAAAGAAAAAATAGGGATCATTTTGACTGACTTCTCAAATCCTCTTCTATTTCATTAAAAAAATTCTGACATGCAGACTGAAACATGCACTTTGAATACCAGCAGCAGACGTCCCTGGTGAGCAGTAGCTTTACTACAGTGATCTAATGTGCAACTAGAGTGCTAACATTCAGAATTTATGGCAAATGTGTGACACATCTGAATGCCTTCTTGATGGAACCAAAGTAAACAAGCATTGAAAATGCAATAGATCTCGCCCTCGTTTAAGTTAAAGCCATTCTGTTTGTAATGAGGTGGCTTTTTAGCTTTGCTTTTATTAGTGTTTTTTCAACTTTCATGTAAATAACATGCATCTGTATGCATATAAGTATATGTATGCATGCATTTATGTTTGTATTTATATAGATATACAGATGATATATGTTTATATATGTATGTATATATATATATATATTCACTGAAAAAACCATAGGCTATAGACCATATATAGTTAGGAATTAGCATTTACAAAACCTTGAAAATTCACTGAAAAAACCATAGGTTATAGACCATATATAGTTAGGAATTAGCATTTACAAAACCTTGAAAATTCACTGAAAAAACCATAGGTTATAGACCATATATAGTTAGGAATTCGCATTTACAAAACCTTATTTTACTCACACAAAACCATTGAAATTCCATATATAGTTAGTTGCACTAACTATATATCGCGCACCCGCAATCCACTGCTGATGATGTCACATATTACATCATTCATGACATGGTCAGTGACATCACTGATGACATCACTGATGACATCTCAAATGACTATCTATATCAACTAACTATATATGGAATTTCAATGGTTTTGTGTGAGTAAAATAAGGTTTTGTAAATGCGAATTCCTAACTATATATGGCCTATAACCTATGGTTTTTTCAGTGAATATATATATATATATATATATATATGTATATATATATATATATATATATATATATATATATATATATATATATATATATATATATATATATATATATATATATATATATATACATATATATATGTGTGTATGTGCACGTGTATACTTATAACATTAAGCCCAATAGAAATATTATATTTGAAAAGAAAGAACTAGGTAAAAAAAACACAATTGAAGTAACCATGACATATGCCTAATATGGAAATGATACAAGGTGAAACCCTTCAATTGTAGAGACAGTCACCTGTGCCCACAATTGAGATAAACATGAAAAATGCCTATTACAAAAGATGAGAACCCTTCAATTGTAGAAACAGTCACCTATTTAAATAGATAAACAAATTAAGCATGTGTGAATGCCTCCTTTTCCATGTAACAGCAATCTACTTATGGCCCCATAACGAAGAAATCATGAACCGCTGAAAATAAACACAGTAAGAGGCAAGAAAAACACTTCCTTCTTGTGAATAAGGCGTGTCAAAAAGGAATTCCTTCCTGTTGTTTGACCGGCCAATCCCACGCCGACCCTCCCTCTAGGCGAGAGCCATACAGAGAGCTTGTTGATGCTATGATGTCATGAGTTTAGAAGAAAGAACGTGAACAAAAGGTACGCGTGGAAGAGCGAGTACTACGATGACACAGTAAGTTCACCGTTGATAGATCAGTTGGAAATACTTTCAAGAGTAAACAAAACAGTGAAATTCAACAAGTCTTAGTAAATCCATTGACATATCCAGCAAAAAGGCACACCCAAGCGAGCCCGCGCTGAATAAAAACGGGCGGAGGTAGCTCCCAGCCCATACAACTAAAAGAGTCAGCAAACCCGCAACACATCCAATTTGTGGGAGGTGATGACACTTAGCAATCAAATATTTCTAGGGTTCGGCAAATCTGAGGTCAGCTCACAGCATGATTGCCGTAAAGGATGGCAATTTTTGACCATTTGAATTCACAAAGATGGTTAGAGATTAAAAGAAATGGCCAAAATTATGTGCCAGTTCCTTATAAACTTGTCAACGTCTGGGAGAGCCAGTAATAAAATAAGATTTCCAGCGAAGACTTTTGGTTGATCAATTTCAATAGACAACGTAATTAAACATGGGTGAACCCGCAACAAATTAAAATCTACAACCAAAGCTCCCAACCCATCAATAATGAATAAGAATGTAATTGTAAAACAGGCGAGCCCGCAACAAATTCAATCTGCGGCGAAAGCTCCCAGTCCGTACTACCCACAAGCCAAAATGAATTAAAGTACAGTACCTTGTTTGGAGGGTTGTTTGAGATAGGGAAAGGCAAGTTGAGTTCCTCTAAGATGGAAGGCTGCTGACTACGTCAGTGTAAGATCTCCTTATATTTGAATAAGAGATCAGGAAGAAGCCATTAAGATGAAAGCAAATCCAGGTTTATTCCATATAGTGAGGAACCCATCCAAGCATCAACTCAGACAGGTAAAAGTAACAGTAATCTTTAAACAAGCACATTCCAATCAAGAGTCAACTTGAATACAGAACATCTAAATACAATTCTTCATAACTAAGGTAACAGGATAAGACATGACATGAATTAAAGTAGAATATCACAGATGCCAAGCGGTGAGCACTTATTTGCAAGGGAAACGTGGGTCCAACCAAATAAGGGAACCCTCTGTCTTTGTCCCTGTACCATATTACTGTATGACCGACTGTCAAAGAAGTGGACCGAATGTCAAAGAAGCTGTCAAGAGGCTCATTGATTTTGCACCACATATGAGGGGGTATATAGTCAGTGCAGCTCCAAGGAGTGACCATTGGGAGAAGGAGACTATGGACTTAGGAACTCCCTGACATCCCAATGCAGGCAGATGCAATCACATACTTGGCCCACCTGCGAAGGGATCACTGCTCCCTCATCAAACTAAACTTGGGTTGCCAACTTCAGTGAAATCCAGGCTGACGGCTTTAAGCAGCTGGCCTGCCTTTAACAAATGTACTGATCACAGTGCAAGAGCAAGTTCCCACCTGAACTCTGAACAAGTCCTTTTATGCAATCAGTTGTTCTGACCCTGTCTCCTTCAGACACATTCAGTTAAGGGTGCACTGATGCAATCAGGGACAATGCACCCAAACTGAAATACATACCCAAGAACTCTGTCTTAGGCATGTAGGAATGTACAGAGGACTGTTCCACATTTCTTAGAGGAACATTTTGAGCCCTTTCCATAACACAGAAAGTCATCTATAACCCTCTGTATTTTTTCATGTGTGCACCTACATCCAAAATATCTTAGCAACAGCATTAAAGGCGATTTTCCCTAAATCAATGATTGTATACATTCAATTCCTCATTAGTAATGACATTTAGTCAATTCGTACATGCTACTGCTGTTCCTTCATGTGTTAATGCAATTTTGGTACATATACATCTGTTAAGTAAACAAGGACTTTATGTACAGTTTGTTGGACAGGATACTCTGTTAAGACGCACCTGGACGTGACATCAACCACGTTTCTGACGGAGTATCCCATCTGCAAACCCTCAAAAGAATTAGCAATGCAATAGGTCTCGCATTTATGAGAGTTTGAGCTATTGGCATTGCAAATGACAATGCCTTTTATTTATGAGTTGTTTTTAAAACAGATAAATAAAAGGTATTGTCATTTACAATGCCCGTGGCTTAACTCTCGCAAATGTGAGACCTAGTGCATTGCAAATGCGTACTATAAAAATAAATAAAAGCGTTAGGAGAGAGCGCGTCCTGACTGCAACAGCAGGCAAGACAAAGCTATTTGAGAAAATAGTGCTAGAAGGCTGTAATGAACCCCTTGCATGCTGTGCACATTTTCGCGCAGTGAGGGATTTAAATAGTGGGCGGTATTCTGACAGCCCCCGGCCGTCCTCCGCACACGCCCACTGTGACGTCGGATGGCCGGGGGCCGTCCGAAGAATACAAGGGGTTAAAGCCTACAGAGAAACAACATATGAAGCAGGGGGTGTCACCATGGGAGGTTACAAAATGAGACACAGCGGTACCAAGGAGGGAATACTAAGCCTTTTGACTATTGTACAGCCACTGTTTACAGTGGACAATGACACAAGCCAATGAAAAATGTAGGCGTAGAGTGGGCGGAGCTTCAACTCCCCACCTCATTACAACATGGCACCTCATTACAAATGGCACCTCATTACAACTACAGCGACCCTTGACCCCTAGGTAGGCCGCTCCCCCACCGCTGCAGCTCCGCCTGCCCTGTCCGCTCTTGCAGTTGCCTCCTTCCTCAGATCGGCGCAGATTCACCTGCGTTTTCGCCGCCTGGCCCCCTTGACTGCCAGTGCCACTTGCCTTCTGTGCCCCCGTGTGCCTGCCCTCACCCCTTCTTTTTTCTGTACCCCGTGTGATTGTTGACTGGTTTTACCTTTTTTTTCTTACACTTTTGCTCCTTCCGCCACGAGCGTCTCCGGGCTCGTTTTTCCCGCCGCTGACTCCCGTGCGCCCCCCCCCCCCCCGGAACCCATTGGCTGTCCTCACCTCCCGCCTCCCGCCTTCAAGTTGACCCCTCCTACCCCACTACCCTTATATGGAGGCCACTACGTGGCCGCGCAGCACCAGTACCCTTGGCCCTCAACGACACCAGCCTACCCGTCTGATCTACGACGCCGCCACCCTCCACGCACTCAACGCCGAACGGAACCCCACCTGCCACTGAGCCAGCCCGAAATGCACCCACGGACCCTTCACCTGCCAAGCCTGCAAATTCACCTGCCTCCGAACCAGCACCGCACCCGCCAGGCCAGGCACCAGCAACAACCACCTCAAGTGCATCCTGCTCAACACCCGCTCAGTCCACAGGCACGCCGTCGAACTCTGGAACCTCCTCGACACAACATCATCAGATGTAGCTTTCCTCACAGAAACCTGGATGAACGCCTCCTCAGCCCCCGACATCGCCATAGCCATCCCGGATGGCTACAAGATCACCCGGAGGGACCGCATCAACCAAACCGGAGGAGGCATCGCCATCGTCCACAGAAACACCATCCGCATCATGATCAACTCCGAAGACACCCTCACCGCCGCCGAGCACCTCCACTTCCAGATACACAGTGACCCCAAGACCACCCCCAGAGGCACTCTCATCTACAGACCCCCGGGACCACGCACACAATTCATCAAAGCCATCGCAGACTTTGTCAGCCTGCACGCCCTCACCTCTTCAGACTACATCCTCCTAGGGGACCTCAACTTCCACCTGAAGAACAACAATGACAACAACACCACCACCCTGCTGGACAACCTCGCCAATCTCGGACTCAAGCAACTGGTGAACACCCCCGCCCACTACGCCGGCCACACACTTGACCCCGTCTTCTCCTCCAGCAAGCACATCTCCTTCAGCCACTCCCTCTGACTACACTGGACAGATCACAGCTGCGTCCCCTTCAACTTCAGGAGAACGACGACCCACCACCACCCGCAACAGGTTCCCCGTAGAAGCTGGAGCAAGATCAATCACCACCAACCAGCTCATCACCTCCCTTAGCCAGAACCCTCCCACCAACACGACGGACCCCAACGAAGCAGCCCGCAAACTCACATAGTGGCTCACCAACTGCGCCAATGACCTTGCACCGCTGAAGAATCCTCCCAGCAGACCCGGCAACAAGAAAGCCTCGTGGTTCACCAACGACCTCAAAAACTCCAAGAAAACCTGCCGCACCCTCGAGAAAACCTGGCACCACGACCAGTCAGCAGAAAACATGACAGCCCTCAAAAACACCACCCGCGAACACCACCAGCTGATCCGAACCACCAAATGGACAACATTCAGAGAACGACTAGACAACAACACCCACAACAGCAAGGAACTCTTCAGCATTGTTAAAGAGCTCTCCAACCCCAGCGCCTGCAACAACAACATCACACCCTCGCAAGACCTCTGCAACTCACTCGCCTCGCTCTTCCACCGCAAGATCGCCGACATACACAACAGCTTCGGTGCACAGACCATGCACCCAACCACCGAACCAGTGCCCCCCACCACCACCCTCTGCAACTGTACCTCAGTCTTCACCAAAGTCACCACCCGTATGATGAACACCATCCACTCCGGCTCCCCAACCGACCCATGTCCACACCACATCTTTAACAAAGCTGACTCCATCATCGCACCCCAACTCCGGACATCATTAACAGCTCCTTCGCATCTGCCACCTTCCCAGAGAGCTGGAAACATGCAGAGATCAGCGCCCTCCTGAAGAAACCCAACCACAGATCCCACGGACCTCAAGAACTTCTGCCCCTCTGGCTCCTCCCTTTCCTGCCAAAGTCATCCAGAAGACCGTCAACAAACAACTCTCTGCCTTCCTCGAGACAAACGGTTCTCTCGACCCCTCGCAGTCCAGTTTCCGAGCAAACCACAGCACGAGACCGCCCTCAACGCAGCTACCGACGACATCAGGTCCCTGCACGACAACGGGGAAACAGCTGCCCTCATCCTCCTGGACCTCTCAGCAGCCTTCGACACTGTATGCCACCGCACACTGATACAGCGCCTCAGCAACACCGGAATCCAAGGGAAGGCCCTGGAGTGGATCATCTTGTTCCTCGCCGGAAGAACCCAGAGAGTCCGCCTCCCTCCTTCCAATCCGCAGCCACCGAAGTCATCTGCGGCGTTCCTCAAGGATCCTCGCTCAGCCCCACCCTCTTCAACGTCTATTTGAGCCCCCTCGCAGCCATCGCACGCCAACACAAACTAAACATCATCTCCTATGCTGACGACACCCAGCTGATCCTCTCCCTCACCAACGACTCCGCCACCGCCAGAGCCAACCTCCAGGAAGGAATGAAAGACGTCCCGGAATGGTTGAAGCTCAGCCGTCTGAAACTGAACTCAGACAAGACGGAAGTCCTCATCCTGGGACCACCCCCCTCTGCCTGGGACGACTCCTGGTGGCCCCCTGCACTGGGCACCACCCCCAGCCCACGGACCATGCACACAACCTGGGCTTCATCCTGGACTCCTCCCGTACGATGACCAAGCAAGTCAACGCCGTCTCGTCATCCTGTTTCAACACCCTGCGCATGCTCTGAAAGATCTTCCGGTGGATCCCCACGGAAACCAGGAAAACAGTCACCCAAGCCCTCGTCACCAGCCGACTGGACTACGGGAACACCCTATACACTGGAACCACAGCCAGACTCCTGAAAAGACTCCAGCGCATACAGAACGCTTCTGCACTACTCATCCTAGACATCCGACGTCACAGCCACATCTCTGCCCATCTGAGAGACCTGCACTGGCTACCCATCAGCAAGAGGATCACGTTCAGACTCCTCACCCACACACACAAGGCTCTCCACGACATTGGCCCAAAATACCTCAACAGCCGTCTCACATTCTACACACCCACCCGCCAGCTCCGATCCGCCAGCCTCGCCCACGCCACCGTCCCGCGAATTCGCAGAGCCACAGCCGGAGGAAGATCCTTCTCCTACCTGGCAGCCAAGACATGGAACTCCCTCCCCACCCACCTACGGCTGACCCAGGACCATCTCTCCTTCAGGAAACAACTCAAGACCTGGCTGTTCTAGCAGTAGCGGCTCCCCCTCCTCCCAGCGCCTTGAGACCCTAACGGGTGAGTAGCGCGCTCTACAAATTTGTCTGATTGATTGATTGAACATGCCTCACAGAGCAGCGCATGCGCTGCCGAAGCTGGATTTAAACGGCCAAGCCTAAAAATAGCCATTTATACATGTGTGACTATGGAGAAAAATGTCTGTCACTAAGACATACACAAGAGTCATTTGTACTTTTTAGATTTCATTGCTAAGGCCCTAGAATCCTATAGAGAGACCACAAACGCATCCTAAAAGTGTGTGATTCTTGCAGGGCTAGCAAACACATGCGGACGTATGATTGAAAGGTGTAGGCGCAAACGATCTTCCGCATTCTTTAACAGAAATGTGTAAATGGCTTTACTTTAGTGAAAAGATGGCCTTGTACAAATCGACACGTGCAAGAACTATATGGCAGTCGACTTTACCGCTGTTTCTTTTAATTTGGCTACGTTAAACCAAGCGCCAAATCGTTTGCTGCGCACATCTTTATCGCGAGACTATTTTATATCATGCAATGAGGAGCAGCTCCGGCCTCTCGATGGGCACAGTATCACGCAGGATAATTTTTGGGCGAATTATAGATATGCCATGACTCTTTACGAATGTCAGCTCCACAGAAGGCCTATATTTCCATGTGGGCTCAGCAGCAAACAAACGAGTGTATCAAACTTGTCAAGAGGAAAGGTCAGATGGAGTGTGATTTATTTCAGCAGTGAAAGCGAAAGGTATTTCCTCTTTGTGCAAATTCAAGAGACTTGCCAGCGAAATAGTCACGCTAAAAGGAAGCGCTGGAACAAGTGATTGGCATATTTGCCAATATCCCTATATTTAGTTGCAGGAGGTCAAAGACAACAAGCGAATATTTCAAAAAGCAATAACCCATTTGCTTTTTAAAGTATCATAAAAGAGCAGCCTAATTAAATTAAATGTAATACCACGAGAAAATCATTTCTAATTATTTTAAGTAATATTCAGATCAATTTATAGTAATCTTATTATCTTTCATGTTTGTGTAAGAATTAGATTACTTTCATGTTTGTTTAAGCTCTTTTGCTTTTTAGAACCTTTTTAGAATGGCTGCTTCAAAGACGAATGGAGCTCGGATTAAAATAATGAAAGTCCTTTGTGGGTTCACTGTATGCAAATGATAACTGCGGTGGAAAGCAAGGATCTTGTGCATTCCTGCTGAACAGGATAACCCTCTTTCTAGGGATAAATTTCACTGCAAATGAAAGCAAATTATTTATAATGATGTGTAATCATGGTCGTTTCAGTATTTGTTGCACGTTGCCTAAGAATAGTGGGATTGAACACTAAATAGTGAATGTCGCTTATAGTGAATAAGAATAGAAAGAGTCTCAGGAACCAGTGAGGGATGCAAAAGAAATGTCTAACAAAGGGACATGAGAGTCAGATCAATAGCTGGGTATCGGGACATCCACACATTTCAACATGCAATTTATCTAAATGAACCCACTTACGTAGGGAGTGGTAATCCTGAAAGAATGTCGTGGGTGCAATACTCCTCGATCTAGTTCAGCACCCCTGGAACCGCTGTCACCCCAACTGCATCTGGATGACCAGTGTCAGGAGGTCCAATAACGAGACACTGCTGGCCGAAGAACAATAGCAATATCTGCAGAGGTTTACACTAAATGCAGCCAAAAAGTGAATGTACTCCGCATAAAACTGACCTTGGTGCAGTATTTATGCATAGCTGCCAAGGTTTCAGATTGCCATGAGTGACATTTTCATAATTTCAGAGTAATTATGAGTAACATTTTAACGGTTATGAGTGACACTTTCATGCGAGCAAAATCAAGCAATGAAGGCAAAGGAAACATAAATATCAGACATTACACTAATTTAGGGAACGATAAAATCTAAGTTAACTGGTGCAAAGCGCAATAAATAATTGTTAAAAGAATTCCTTTTATGGGACTTATGACTAAGCAATATACTTATAATCATACAAATAGCAGGAAGCTCCCTTGCAACATAATAAATTAAGACTACTCAGTAGCTCAGGAACTGTTTTTTTGTGGTAGTGTGTTATTTGAGGCTTGCGCTTCCAGCCTTTGCTGACTCCAGCAGGAAAACAAAACACAGATTGCCAGCATTTGTGGTGGGCCCCTCGTACCAGGCAAAATCAGGAAAGCATCAGGTCTGGGCATCTCGATGGTACACCTGCCCAACAGGGAACCGATGTCAGAGAGCAGGCCCTAACAAACATCACACCCAGTTACAAACCTCACGCAGTGGCGGCCGAGCCACCTATTTCACCTTTTGAGCATTAACACCGGCAGGCGCTGCAGCTGCCTGATTGTGCGCTGCCACACACACAGGCTGGTAAGTTTAACATACCTGGGACGCTGATGGCAGTCTGTTCAGACTGCGGGCGTGGTGCAGCTACATTGGAGGCAACGATACAGACTCTGCCAAGGATGGCTTGGCCTGGCAGGCTCAGGCCAAGAGCCACTGCGAGCCGAGGCAATTCGGGTTTACCACCGGGCCCCAGCCCACATCCAGGGTCTCCAGGATGGACAGTGAGTCCCCAATCTCACAGGAAACCATAGCCCCGCCACGATCACCAACCAAGTCATGACTAGAGCCATGTCACACTGAGCAATCAGCGTGACACCTTGCAGTACCCGCATGCCTGTGTTGTAGTCTGATTTGAAAACCAGCTAAGGGGGCGGTGGCCCGGGCGGGTACAATCTACAGCAGGCATCGTGATGCTGCGTGCGCTGTGATTGAATTTAGTGCCACCAGCATAGCCAGCGAAGCACAGTGTGAGTGTGTGACAACATGACAGAGTTACAGTAGTACTCTAAAATGGCAGGCTGGGCTGAGGGCTGCCTGACCAAGTTACTTACTGTCTCTGGGTCACTGTCAGTCCCTGGCTGGGCTGGCAACATTGCGGCCGGGCCGGCTCTGCAGGCTCGGCCCGCGTCGACTTTGTGTCCAGTGAGCCTGTCCTCACTGTAGTGCCGGAACCACCCGTCCCTTTCACGTACGCTTGACATGCACCCACGCTGGAAACAACCTTTACAACGCAACTTTTACAACGCACTACCATTACAATGAAACTTTTACACGCAAGATCCATTACATCGCATGCCATTACAACGCAGTCATTACAACGCATACCATTACAACGCATACCATCACAATGCATGTCATTACAACGCAGACATTACAACGCATATCATTACAACGCATACCATCACAACGCATAGTACCGTTACACTATCCAAAACTTACCCTACTGTTGCACCCCCTGGAGTTAGAATAGTAAGTTTTTACCTCTACACTATCCAACACTTACCCTACTGTTGCACCCCCTGGAGTTAGAATAGTAATTTTTACCCCTATACTATCCAATACTTACCATATATGCAATGTAATGGTATGCGTTTAATGGTATGCGTTGTAAAGGTTGTATGCGTTGTAATGGAATGCATTGCAATGGTAGTTTTTATAAAATTCGTTGTAATGGCATGCATTGTTTTGGAATGCGGTGTAAAGGATTTTGCGTTGTAAAAAATGCGTTGTAAAGGCATGCATTGTAAAAGTATGCATTGTAACGTCATAAATCCCATCCACGCACACCGAGGGCGGGCTCGCCTGAGGGTTTAAATAAAGGGGCTCAAGACCGCTCAGGGTCTTGGCCCAGTGAGCAAATACTGAGTGTGTGTCTTAGATTATTGTGGCCCAAGTCTGCGGCCTAGTGCATGTCCGCTAGTGTCCCCCCTACTTCCGGACACTACACTGGCGACGAGGATGGGATGGTGAAGAGGTCGCTCCTCATGTACTATGGAGGAGGCGAGGTGTACAACCTTTTCTAGACCTTGCCATATAGAGGGGCAGATGACGACTACAGCGGGGCTGTCGTGGCCCTAAACCACCACTTCGATCTTCAAATAAACACTGATTTAGAACGTTTCAAGCTCCAGCAGGTGCGGCAGAGACCATAGACATCTTCTATGCCTGCCTACGGAGGCTTGCAAGCTCATGCACACTGCCGGACCAGAGGGAGGAGATCAGGGCGCAATTCATCCAGGGATGTCGGTAAGTCACGCTGCGACGCCTAATACTATGACAGCCCGGCATCAGTCTAGACGAAATCCTTGTACTCGCCAGGTCCCGTGAGCTGTCCAACGCTCGCACAGACGAAATGGAAGCAGCCCTCAATCGGCCCTCTTCGCAGCCAGCGCCACAGCAGACACCCAGGATCAAAGAGGAAAGAGTGGATGTGATTCAAAGAAGATAATCTCAGTCAAAAGGAGCCATGAGAACTTCACAGAGGAGCACGTGCAGAAACTGTTACCTAGACCACCCTCCACGGAAGAGGTGCTTCGCAAGAGGGAAAACGTGTCCCCAATGTGGAAAACTCAATCATTTCGCAAAGTTCTGCAGGAGTGGAAGAGGACGGAGCAACCCCCTGAAACCACATGGGCTCTTGACGGCGGTGAGGCAACTAACAATGGAGGACCCAATAGACCAAGTTGACACCACCCCTCAGGCTTTGGCCTAGGAATGGAAGATGACAAGGTGTTCTTTGTGTCATTTGTCAGCCACGAAGGAAAAAAGCGCGGCCCACCATCCATGTGAAACATCACCGTTGCAGCAATGTAAGTGCCCTCATAGACACCGGAGCATCAGTCAACGTGATGGACAGTGACCAGTATGAATAAACTGTTGCCACGCCCGTCACTTCTGCCATCCAAGGCCAGGATTTACATGTATGACAGTGACAAGCCGCTTCCTCTATGAGGAGTCATGGAGGTCGAAGTTACCAGTGAAGGCCGGAGTGTGAGCATGAAATTCCAGGTCACCGAAGGAAGACGAGGCACCCTCTTAAGTTGCCACATGGCGGAAGACTTGGAGCTTGTGTTCTTTGTGAACCAGGTGCATGATCTGCATGCTCGAGAGATGCTTAGAGACTTTCCCATGCTGTTTGAAGGCCTTGGATGCTTAAAGGGAAAGACATTTAAGCTGCACATTGATCCGACAGTCCGACCCATGGCGCTGAGGCACCAGAAGGTGCCATTTCACTTGCAGCCGCAAGTGGAAGAGAAGCTGAAGAAGCTTGAGGACTTAGGGATGATAGAGAAGGTGTCAGGCCCCACACCGTGGGTGTCTCCTTTTGTCGTAGCCCCGAAGTTGAAGCAGCCAGGAGCCAATCAACTCTTTGTCAACATGCGCCTACCAAACAGGGCTGTCAAGAGGGAATGCCATCTCACAACCACAATGGGCAACATCGTAGCCGACCTGAACGACACCAAATGGTTCACCAAACTCGACCTCAATGAGTGGTATCACCAGCTGGAACTCAACCCCAACAGTAGGAACATCACAACGTTCTTCACTTACTTAGGACTCAGTAGCTACAAGAGGCTGAGCTTTGGCGTCTCTTCGGCCACGGAGGTGTTCCAAAACCTAATAAGAGAAACCCTCACAGACTGCAAGGTGTAATACATTTAAGCGATGACGTTCTTGTGTTCTCCAAGACGCTGGAAGAGCACCATGTTCACTTCCGGGCCGCTCTTCAACAACTTGAAGACAACGGACTCACCCTGCACAGAGCCAAGTGCTTGTTCTACCAGGAGTTGGTAGACTTCTTCGTGTACATCTTCTCCAGGGACGGGCTGCGTGTAGACCCGAAGAAATCAGAGGCCATACGATCTGCCCCGAGACCCACGTCAGCCACCGAAGTCTGGAGTTTCCTAGGATTGACCACATACTGTGGCCGGCTCATCCCCAACCTGGCATCCATATCCGAGCCACTCCATGCCCTCAGGAAGGCTGGCCAGCCATGGGTCTGGTCCGTTAACGAAGATCAGGCATTTCATGCACTTAAAGAGACCCTCATCGATGACCGAGTCATGGCATACTTTCGCCCACCTCGGTGCACAGAGGTCATAGTGGATGCCAGCCCTGTTGGTTTTGGGGCAGTCCTGATGCAAGAGACTGAGTCCCAGGACTGGGTCCCCACCGCATATGCCAGCAGGACACTGACTGCCACAGAGATGCGGTACGCACAGATGGAGCGCGGGGCTCTGGCCATTAAGTGGGTGTGCCAGCACTTCCATCTGTACGTGCATGGGCACGAATTTTGAGAGATCACTGATAACAAGCCTCTCGTCCCACTTTTTCCCGGCACATCCTGGCTTGCTCCTCTCTGGATCGAGAGGTGGGTAGTGCAGCTGCAAACATACCATTTCGAGGTGATCTTCCGGCAGGGGGCCAGCAACCCGGTCAACTTCCTGGTGCGGCACCCTGGCCAGATCCGGACGCTCCATGCACCGGCAGACGAGGACTATACCAAGGAGTTTGTCCAGATGGTCGCTCTCAAAGCGAGTCCCGTCACCCTCATGCTCGAGGACATTGGGAAAGCAACGGAATCGTACGAGTGACTCATCAAGATTAAAGCCACGTTAGCCAATCAGAACTGGCGGCACTTTCTAGATGGTGTCAGCTCCCTCACTGCAGAGGAACAGCTATTCCGACAACAAGTGTGGAGGGTGCAAAGTGAGCTCAGCGAATGCCTTCATGGAGTGGTTTTGCAGGGGACCACACTTGTGATCCCGAGGAGCCTGCAGAAGGAAGTGGTTCGCCTAGTGCACCAAGGTCATCAGGGTGACTCAAAAACAAAGGCAAGACTCAGTAGCAAAGTCTAGTTCCCGGGAATTGACGCCGTTGTGGAGGAAGCTGTACGTACCTGTCACTCCTGCAACATCACGGGCGGCGACCCTGCACCCCATCCAGTGATCACTGAAGATCCGTGGCCCAAAGTGAGCATCAACTTTGGGTCATTCCCGGATGGGCGGAACACGGTGGTGCTTGTTGACTCACACTTGAAGTTCCTGGTGGTGGGGGTAGTGTCGTCGACAGCTTTCCACCATGTCAAGACAGCTCTGGGGCGCACTTTTGCCATGATGGGACTGCCGAAAGTGATCAAATCTGATAATGGGCCACCATTCCAAGGCAGAGACTTCCAAGACTACCTGGCCTACAGAGGTATCCAACACCGGAAGATCACGCCACAGTGGCCCCAGGCGAATGGAGAGGTGGAGCGGTACATGCATACGATGAACCAGGCCCTCAGTTTTGGGGTGGAGAAGGGAGACGATGCTGAGCAGTGCCTCTTAGAGTTTCTCAGTGCTTATCGTCAAACCCCACACTGCACTGGCTCACTTAATGTTTCCAAGGGCACCAAGAGACAGTATTCCTGCTGATTCGTCGTGGAGTCCCCCAGAGCTGGATGAAGGTGCAGCCCAGGACAGAAGGAAAGCGTCTAATACAAGGCGAGCCAAGCTCGATGGGCTCAGTCACTGAGAGTCCGTGTTAGAGACAGGGTTGTGGTAAAGGACCATCACCCAAGATGAAAGAATTGCACCCCATATGAGCCCGAAGTGTGGGAGGTAATCAATGTACATGGCACCATGGTATCGGCCATGAGGGGAACCTGTGTGCTCACAAGGAACATCTCATGGTTCAAGAATGTTGCAGATGGCACAACACTGGCTGAAAAAGCCATGAAAGGTCTGGAAGACGGAGACGGGGCAGTCCCAGTGGAAGACCCTCCAGGTAGTCCAGCAAATGTGCGACCACAACCTGGAAGAGAATTGGGAGCAGTGGAACAATCGCAGAACTCTGGAAATGTTGTCCCAGAGCTAGAGAAGGAAACGGAAGGGTCGGAAGCAAGAGAGAACTCCCGGAACCAGAGGTATGGTCTCTAGCCAAACCCGACCCCAATCAAGAGACTGAGAGACTTTGCATGGTGTGCCAAGAGAGATTGACACTCGCCTAAAATAGTTTTTGTATCTAAAAGATTGGAGGGATGTAATGACTGAGCCACCGGCCCGTTCATGTATGCTTGACATGCACCCACGCACCCCGAGGGTGGGCTCTCCCGAGGTTTAAATAAAGGGGCTCGAGACCGCTGGGGTCATGACCCAGTAAACAAATACTGAGTGTGTGTCTATTATTATTGCAGCCCAAGTCTGCGGCCTAGTGCATGCCCGCAAGTGTCCCCCCTACTCCCGGACACTACACTCACTGTCTGAGCGACTAGTTCGGTCGTGTCGGCGGTGGTGAGCCGCACTGTCGCACTCCACAGCGCCCGAGGCCTCTCAGGCGCCCTGCTGAGTGATGCTGCCCTCCAACGTCGGTAATATGCACAGCGCACTGAGTTCATGCCGGGAGGAATGCGGACAGGACACATTGATTGACTGCCCGCTGGCGCACAACACCATATGCCTCCAGTCGAGCCCCCGCTTCCTGGCTGAATCAACCTCACTTCCTTCCAGGTCGAACCACCAGCACATGAGGTCACATCCCTCTGCGGCGTCACAGCCACTAATCACGTAACCAGAGCCACTGCTGAGGGCAGTCCCCACCTGACTCACTGTCTCAGTTACAGTATTGGGCAAATGACTGCCTCGGCCGGATGACGTCAGAGGCCTGGTTGTACAGTGTTAGTGACTCGGCAACACCGCGGGTGGGAATTGATACATTGTAGCAGCAGTGCACAAGAAGATCAAACTGTATGCCGAGTATGTGCTGGTGGCAGCGCCACAGCCGGCAAATCTGCGGAGAGCAGCAGAGCCGGCACAGGTCATGTCACACACTGAAGTCTGAATATTAGTGTTTTCAGCTCCCTTTTAATTTAAACTAATCAGCCAGCTGATTCCACATACCTTCCGCTCTGACAGTGAACGAAGAGCCTCCCTTCCATTGTCTTTGGAAGTGAGGAACTCTAATGAATCTAGTATTGCTGGAAGGCAGGAGAGTCACTGGGGTACATTCCTTAATATGTTCAGTAAGGTACATAGGCCCTCTGGTGTGGAGAACTTGGTGCATTAGGGTCAGTGCCTTATATATGGCAGCCAGTGAAGTCGCTACCGAAATATTGACACTGATGCATGTTTCAGTATTTTATGCAATAGGCAGACTGACATTTCCTGTATGACTTTTAACCGCTGGATAATATTCCAGGAGACCCAGGTGCAGGATATTGGCATAATCCAGCCTAGAAAGTATCAGTGACCACTGTATCTTGATCTCATATGAAAGCAAGTGAAGAAACTTCTTCAATATGCGTAAGATCCAGAAACAAGATTTCACCACTGCTTACACCTGTGCCCCAAACAAGAGTTGGGGGTGAAATATAACAACCAAGTTTCTAGCCAC
The DNA here is from genome assembly GCF_964263255.1 of Lissotriton vulgaris. Classification (NCBI taxonomy): domain Eukaryota; kingdom Metazoa; phylum Chordata; class Amphibia; order Caudata; family Salamandridae; genus Lissotriton; species Lissotriton vulgaris. The sequence continues at coordinate 47,919 of NW_028254651.1, forward strand.
TGACATTGCAGGGGTGGAGGGGGATTGCTGTTGGGCCAACCTCCAACCCATCATTGAAGGGTATTCTGCCCACACAATAAGATTTAGATTTTGTTTTGGTCGTACTGCAGTCTATTGGCCTTCAGTCAGTCAAGCAGCGCTACCTACAACAAGCAAATGAAGTTTTTTCATTTGTTGAATCCCCCTCATACATGATTAGGAGTTTGGTATCATCAGCATATGAGATGATCTTTATGTTAAAAGATTTAACAAAGTATGCCAGAGGGGATGTGTAAATGTTGAACAGTGTGGGTCTTAGGGAGGAGCCTTGCAGCACTCCCCTTTTTTGCTCCTGAGGCAAAAAGCTTCATCCAGACCACTTGTTCTCTACTCTTGAGGAAGGATCCCAGCAAACTTAACACAGAGCCTGTCACTCCCAGATGTTCTAACCTAATCAGCAAGATGTTATGATCTACCATCTCAAACGCGGCTGACAGATCCAACAATGCCGGAGTCACAATGAGGCCAGAGTTCAAACTGTACTTGATGGATTCTGAAACCTCTATTAATGTGGTCTTGGTGCTGTGACAACCACGCAAAACCCTGATTGGGAGGGATGTAGCAGATGGTTCCTGATAAAAAAAAGGTAGCAAGTTATTTGCTTACCAGCTTCTCCAAAACCTTAGAGGCAGCTTGGAGCAAAGAGACTAATCTAAAATTAGCCCATGATTCTTGATCAGCATTAGCCCTTTTGAGCAGAGTAATCACATTAAATCTTTTCCAGTCCACTGGTATGACACCTAAACGGAGGGAGATGGCAAATAGCTTCCGATATATCAGAGCAATAATATCCAAAATACACCTCAGAATATGAGGATGCTTGGGATCCATTGGGGAACCTGACTTGCAATTTGCAAAAGAAGCAGTCACTTCCGCCAAGGAGGGGGCCCGAAAGGATGACAATTTACAATGAGATGTTAGACCAGGCGAGTTTCTTATTTTGGGCCCTTCATGGTCATTATTCACCCTGATAGGTTGGACTAAATTCTGAGGATGTTATCCTCAAAAAAACCACTAAGACATGAACATAGAGACGGGCTAGGCTCCAGTTGGGGAGAAGTATATTTGGGATCCATAAAATTGGTCAACATTTAAAAAAATCTCCTTCCCATCGTTGTCAGCCTCCTTAATGCAATGAGTATAGGAGGTACTGCGTGTCTTCTTAAGATTTTGCTGATAAACTTTCAGGGCCATTTTGTAGTGGGCTTTATCTGATTCCCGGTAAAAAATATCACCAGTCTCCTTCAATTTTCATGCATGCCTCTCTTTCCTAAGCTGGTTCCTGTGAGACCCAGCATGCTAAGCATGTATTAGTAGCCTTTTTATAGGCGACATTAGGGGTACCAGATCAGCTACCCTCCTAAGCCAATAACTAATGATAGTATTCCCTCTGCTACTGAGTCTGGGATTACTGGTTTTGAATACAGTCAGGTGCTCCTTAAGTTAGCCAAGAGCACCTCCACACAGTGGAAATGTGGATGCCTTAAAGAGCATTTGTTTGCTGTCCTCAAAAACCATTGGCAGTGAATCGCTCCAAGACAGCATCAGAACATGTGCATTAGACCCAATCGCAGAGGCTCAGTGCATGAAAGCATTATATAAAAGACGTTTTTGATCCCCACTGTGCCTTTGTGCTCACCCTACTGACAGGATGAGGTTTAAGATGACCACATTTTCTAAAGCTTCCATTAATTTGACCTTTGGCACACTTTGTGCAACTCTTAATTCGGTACAGACAGAGAGCAGGGCAGTGCCACAAGAAGCAGAGCCCAATATGTCCCTTTCTGGTACAAATATTTCGGTTTAAAAAACTGCTGTTTGTGTTTTTGTCACAGTCTATACAATATAGCCTTATTTCTGCATAAATGTATCTGTCTTTTTATAAAATGGATGTTTTGCACATGTAAGCCTCTATGTTAAAGGCATTTATGATGTTTTTACTCTCGTGGGGTGGTTTCTCCATAAGGGCTTTGGGACTGTGGTCTTATGAAATTCCAACATATTTACCTCAAATAATATTAAATAAATCAATGTATTTAGAGATTCGACTGTATCTCTAAACAAATCGACATATTTAAGTCTGGGCTGTCTGTCCTGGGCCACCTGCCCCACTTTGTTCTGAAGCAGGAGCTAGAAGCCAGGCAGTTAATCAACTTTCTGCAATGTGATGCACAAATCAGGGGAAACAGCCATTACAATGCAGTTGTTTTCCTGCATGCCATTACATCACAAGCATTAGAATGAATGTGATGTAACAATGTGTAGCCATTACTACGTATTTTTTTACACTGCATGCACTAATACAACCTACAATGGTAGGTCGTTGTAATTGACAACGCGCAGTGATACCCGCGTTGTAATGGCACGCGTTATATCAGTATGCGTTGTATCAATCAATCAATCATAACACTTGTATAGCGCGCTACTCACCCAGAAGGGTCTGAAGGCGCTTGGGGGAAGGGGGCCGCTACTGCTCGAACAGCCTGAAGGCGAGGTGGTCCTGGGTCAGCCGAAGGTGGATGGGGAGGGAGTTTCATGTCTTGGCCGCCAGGTAGGAGAAGGATCTGCCTCCGGCAGTGGCTCTTCAGATGCGTGGTATGGCGGCGAGGGCAAGGCTAGCGGACCAGTAGCTAGCGGGTGGGCGTGTGGAAGGTCAGGCGGTCGTTGAGGTACTTGGGGCCCAGGTTGTGGAGAGATTTGTGTGCGTGGGTGAGGAGCCTGAACGTGATCCTCTTGTTGGCAAGGAGCCAGTGCAGGTTACTTAGGTTGCCGGAGATGTGGCTGCGTCGAGGGATGTCCAGGATGAGTCGGGCGGAGGCATTCTGGATGCGTTGTAGTCTTTTCTGTAGCTTGGCTGTGGTTCCGGCGTAGAGGGTGTTTCCGTAGTCCAGCCAGCTGGTGACGAGGGCCTGGGTGACCGTCTTCCTGGTTTCGATCGGGATCCATTGGAAGATCTTGCGGAGCATGCGGAGGGTGTGAAAGCATGAGGAGGAGACGGCGCTGACTTGTCTGGTCATCAAGAGGGAGGAGTCCAGGATGAAGCCCAGGTTGCGTGTGTGGTCTGTCGGCTTGGGGGCGGTGCCCAGGGCAGGGGGCCACCAGGAGTCGTCCCAGGCGGAGGGTGATGGTCCAAGGATGAGGACTTCCGTCTTGTCTGAGTTAAGTTTCAAGCGGATGTTCTTCATCCACTCGGCGACGTCTTTCATCCCTTCGTGGAGGCTGGTTCTGGCGGTTTCGGGGTCTCTGGTGAGAGAGAGGATCAGCTGGGTGTCGTCGGCGTAGGAGATGATGTTGAGGTTGTGTTGGCGTGTGATGGCTGCAAGAGGTCTCATGTAGACGTTGAAGAGGGTGGGGCTGAGTGATGATCCTTGCGGGATGCCACAGATGACTTTGGTGGCCTTGGAACGAAACGGGGGGAGGCGGACTCTCTGTTATCTTCCAGCACTTTCACTTCCCAAAAAACCCCCGATTGGGCTCTCGAACCTTCCGACAGAGTGCTCCGCAGCTCTCTGCTCTTAGTCACGTATTGAGTGCGGTGGGTCAGTGACAGGTCAGCTATTCAGACAAGTCGGACAATGTCTCTAGCTAAACCTATGCTAGTTATACTGTTTTTCAGGTCAGTGGACCACCCCCCAATGTTGCAAGTGTAAGGATCCCAAATTTCGATTGGACAAAGGAGGAGGACAGGTCATCACAGCACCTAAATTTTAGACTTTCTCCGTCTCTTTATTCAAATTCCGTCTACGCCCAGGTTCTCATGGCATCTTCAGTCCTACATACAATGGATGTTCTATTGACAAATACAATGTATTTTGTCCGGGGTTCAGGAGGGCAGCTTCCCAGGAGCATCTTCTAGTCAGTCAGCCCCTTGGCAATAGTCCTAAGGTCACTGCTCCGGAGACTTGCGATTCTCGCGCAGTCGCAGTTTCAACAAAGATGGAGTACAGCATTACACCACAGGCCAAGTTTCACAGTGTAACATGAAATGAAAGAGAAACAGTTTTAGAGTACAACATAAATAATTATACTGTATACCATGAATTACTATACTATACCCATTACTTTATAATGAACTATTGCATTAGGATTAAGCAGAACGAACAGCTTAGCAAAAGCAGCAATGCAAGCCTCTCGCATGTGAGAACACAGAACAGCCATTTTAGCACTAGTGCGCAGATGCGAAAGGGTTCCCTCCAAAGCTGCGAGTACGTCATGTAATCTGAATATGACAGATGCATGCTCAGTAGCAATTCCCACGTAGCAGCAGCCATATTAGATGCAAGCGTATTAGGATTAGAAAACACATAAGCAAGCCTCACTCGGATACCCCATGTCAAAGGGAAAAATAAAGGATTTAGTAAGACGAACATGTTGATTAAGTAGTTAGGGTTATTTGAGGCTCATGATACAAGCAAGTCGCTTTACGTGCGAATCCTTGCTCCATCAGTGGTATTCAATGTAAGCCATTGACACATTCAGTATTACGTTTTCAAGTGTCGGACTTTGCCTCCCTGTGTCCAGAGGTCTGTCATTTAAAAGCATAGATCACTCTTTCATATTTGTCACATGGTAGGACTGGATGCAAGCACAAGTGATTTGGTGCCTTGTCCTCGGTAATGGTAAGTGTTTTAATGCTTATCTTGTGTAACTTCCGCTTTCCGGCACTTCCGCCCTGCCTCCAGACCGCGCAGGTGAGCGGTCTAGTGTCTCACGTTGGACGGCTTAAATGGCCATCTGGAGGAAGCGCAGCGGACGAGCGCAGCGGGAGCGCCGACTTCGCGCCGAAGTCGCGCATAAGTCGAGCCCGTCTGCGCCCGTCCGCGGCCGACCGAGGCCAGGGGCCAGGCATGCTGCTCAACGTCTGGTGTATTCCTCTCAGGCCCTTCGTGCCCTTTCCTATCATGTTCTCCTTGCTCCCCGTGCTATAGCTACCATCCGAGGAAATAACATTCTATCCTCTCCCCCGCTTATAATTCCCTCCTCACCTTCCCTTCCCACTTCCTCACCTCCCTCTGCTGCACCTCGGCTGACTCCGCCTAGTCCTAGTGGTAGTGACCCTCTTACACTACTTTATCTCAATACTCGTTCACTCCCTAAACATCAGTTAGACATATTCCAACTCCTAGATGGAGGTCTTATCGACATCTTACTCCTCACGGAAACTTGGTTAAATGCTGACTCTTACCCTGACATCTTGGCCGCCATCCCCGCAGGCTACTATATTCTCCATTCTGATAGAAACCCTGGCAGACCTGGCGGCGGAGTCGCGGCTATCATTCGCTCTCACTTACAGTTCACTACCCTTTCCATTCCACCCATAGCTAATACGGACATCCTTACACTGAAATTTACCTCTCCCAATTCCTCATTTATCTGTATATTAGTTTACCGTCCCCCTGGCAACTCGCCTCTCTTCCCATCCTTATTTAGTAGTATGATCTCGCAAATTGCCATCAACTCCGCCAGGGTTTTGGTGGCGGGCGACTTCAACTACTGGCCCTCAGATCCCCAGGAATCCTCCCTCTCCCGTGAGTTCACCGACTCACTGCTTGGTTTAAATTTCTCCAAACACATCTTCGTGGCCACACACAATAAAGGCCACACACTAGATCAGATCTGGTCCATTAACCTCGACATTCCCTCTCCCTTGGTCTATCCTTGCCCCTGGTCTGATCACTTCTTTATCTCCTTTCCCTTGCATTTACTCTTGCCTACCCGTCCTCCGACCCCCCATAACCTTCAGGTTCGAAATTGGAAACATGCTGACATCCCCCATTTCCACTCTATTCTTGCTTCATCATCTCTCCCTGACTATTCTGACTTGGACTCCAAAGCTACCTCTCTTGATCAATGGCTGTCCTCTGCCTGCGATGTCGTTGCCCCCATCAAAACTGTTAAGTCCAAACGCCCCCACGACGCTCAGCGCTGGTTTACCTCCACTCTTAAGGCAGACAAACTCCGCCTTAGACAGGCTGAGCGCCGTTGGCGGCGGAACTATGACCCTCTACTCCAAGTCATGTATTCTGATTTATTAAAGGCTTATAAACGGTCGATCATCTCGGCCAAATTATCTTATTTTTCTCAGAAGGTCTTGACCTCGGCATCCAAGACCAAAGAAATTTTTTCTATTGTAGCTGAGCTCTCCCTTCCTGATCGGGTCACCCCTGAGCCCCTTCCCACACAAGCCCTGTGTAACTCTGTTAACTCTTTTTTTTCCGACAAAATTTCCGCGATTAAAAATAACATTCCCCTCACTAATCTGCCCCATGATTCTGTTCTTCCCTCCCCGAATCCCCACTCGTTCTCTAAATTTCCCCCCATCTCCCTGGACACTTTTCTCTCATTGCTTCAGACGGTGAGCTCTGGGTCGCCTAACGATTGCTGCCCCACGTCCATCTTAAGAGCTGCTTTCGCGGCTTGCCCCGGTCCCCCTCTTGATCTCTTAAATCAATCTCTTCTGTCAGGCTCTGTCCCTAATGCTTTTAAAAGCGCTGTGGTGGTTCCCATTTTAAAAAAACCTGGCCTTGACCCCTCCACGTTAGCCAACTACCGCCCCATCTCCCTCCTTCCCTACTTAGGAAAGGTCTTAGAGACCTATGTCACCCGCTGCCTCAGTGCCTTTATCGAGGAAACTTATTTCCTCGACGACCGACAGGCTGGGTTTAGACCTGCCCATTCCACTGAGGCAGTTGTGGTGGCAGTCATGGACACACTGAAACAGGGAGCTGACAGGAATCTGTCCCAGGCCCTTGTACTCTTAGACCTCTCAGCCGCTTTCGACACGGTCGACCATGGTATCTTGGTCGACCGTGTCAGAAACGCTGGCATTTCTGGCTTGGCCCTGTCATGGGTGGTATCTTTTCTTCATTCTCGTTTTCAATCCGTCCGGCTTTCTTCCTTTTCTGCCCCTCTATCCTCTCTTTCCTGTGGTGTCCCCCAGGGTTCTGCTTTATCCCCGCTTCTGTTCAATCTTTATATGCAGCCCCTTCTTGTCTCCCTTCGTCAGTTCTCACTTATTGCTTTTAACTATGCAGATGATCTGCAGCTTATTTTTCCTCTCAATTTTTCTCCCTCCTCCTGTTCTAATTTTCAAAATGCCATGCTCTTCATCTATGAGTGGATGAACCTTAGTCAACTTAAGCTCAACCCCAGTAAAACGGAGCTGGTGGTGACCGGTGGTCCTCTTACTCCCTGGTCTCCCAACTTCTGGCCTGTAGCTTTGGGTTCCCCTCCTTGCCCAGTGAACACAGTGAAGAGCTTGGGGGTCACTATTTCTAGTGACCTCTCAATGCGGCCTCACATTAACACCGTCACTTCGGCTTGTTTTTTCCACCTCCGCCGAATCGGGAAGATTCGCAGGTTTCTATCTCAAGAGGCCCTTATTCTTGTCATCCTGGCCCTCATCACCTCACGTCTAGATTATGCCAACTGCCTATACGTGGGGGTCCCTGCCTGCCATCTTTCCCGACTTCAACTGGTCCAGAATCAGGCAGCCAGACTAATTTTTCGGCAGCCTAAACATCAGCATGTTACCCCTTTGCTGAAAACTTTACACTGGCTCCCAGTTGCACAGCGGTGTGTTTTTAAAATGGCCTGCATCATTTTCAAATCCCTGTTTTCATGCGCTCCTGCCTTTATTTCTTCCTGTTTACTTGCCTATGTCCCTTCCCGTCACCTCAGATCCTCGGCTCACAACCTCCTGATCACCCCTAGGTTTAACCGCAAGAAACATGGAGGAGCTTGCTTCTCCTTCCTTGCTCCGGCTAACTGGAATTCCCTCCCTCTTGCCATTCGTCTGTCTACCGACTATCGTTGCTTTCGCAACTCTCTAAAAACTTACCTGTTCCGTTTGGCGCATGGCTAGCTGCCCGGCCCCTGAATGTTCTCCTCCCACCCGGTCTTGAGCGCCAAGAAACCAATTGGTGTATGTGCGCGGTACAAAATCCTTTAAAAAAAAATAATAATAATAAAATAATGTATATTATGCTGAGACCACTGGTCATCCTTACCTCCCCTACTGTGACATCCCAGATCCTGGTGCAGGTTGCAGGCCGCTTTAGAAGCAGAGCTGCTGTATTTGTTTCCTGTGAAATTGATCCAAAGACAAGCTGAGTTTTTACTCCCTTGCTTAGTTAATCAAAATATCAGAGTTAAGTGCAAATGGAGAATTTTGTGCTTATAGTAAAGACAGTTACATATTATATGGCATCAAAACTGGCTTTAATCGCCATGCCCTTAACATATGGATTGATTTAAGAACAATGAATGATAAAAACATTAAGGTAATGCATGTCAACTATTTATTTTCACTTTTATTTCACATGTTACTTAATCTTGCATTCCACAAGAATGTTAGCTATTTCATCATGTTATGTCTCCGTATTTGTTCAGCACTTCTTATTACTCTTGTACAGTGCATACTTTGAGCCAGAGCAGGTTTTTACAAGGGGCTTTGATTGAGAGCTCTGGTGCTGAGGCTGACTGCAAAGCAAAGTGCATGTCAGGTGGTTGGGGTCTCTATAGAGCACACAGAACAATGGTCATGTATTCCAGTTGCAATTGAAATTCTGTGTATATATGTGTGAAGAGTGTACACAGATGTCAGAATATTTAAAATGCAAAAGTAAAAAATAATAAAGTGCTTAAATGTGAGTGAGTGCAATGTAAGCTTGGGGGTGGTGAAGTGATGGAGACATGAGGAAATTCATTCAGGGGAGAGTGGTTAGTGGATGCTGAAGAGGAAAGAAATGAGGTTGAATACGTGCAGAGAAAAAGGGCATACATTTCTAACAAAGCGCACATAAGTGAAGGCCAATGCTCCTTCCATAGGCCTCAATAATATTTCATCTACAGTCTCATATTTTCAGAATTGAAACATTTCTAATGTTAATTACTTATGACAAATCGTTGTTGTTACTCGTTTAGCTAACAAACATTATAAAAAGCTAATAGTACTTTTTAGGTGTATCTCAGTTATTGTGTTATATATCAGGAGGATACAATAACATCTCAGAGAGAAAAAGAATTACTGGTCTTGTGGTTCACTATGGGAACCACCCGCATTTATTTTACTTGTTGCCCTTTGGAGAGCTCCCATTGTTTTTCATCCTAATTAAAGACCTGTCTGCATATATTTCTATATGACTGGCTGCGGCCAGCAGCTAGGTGTGCTTCCCTAAGCCTGGTTAGAGTATTTTCTTCCAAGGCCGATGCTGCATGCCTTGCAAGACACTGGGCAAGCACACATTTTAAAGGCCCAGAAGTTGTCGAACTGTACAATTTCATTACAGTAACTCGTGCAGTACGAAATGGGCAGCTTTTAATATGTTTAATATTTCAAGACTATATGTTCCGACTGCTTTGTAAAACTTGCTTTCTCACTAAATTAATTTGCTTAAAATACACCATTTGGCAATCTATTTTCATTTTTTCACAGGAGGATTACTCCCGAACCCCACATTTGTCCATTAAGCTTGCTCTCCTCACTCACTACATAAAAGTCATACCCAATGTTTAGAATCCACCACTTTCAAATGCCACCAGTCCCCACCGCAACTATAGGTAGTTCTAAGCTGACCCACTCTCACTTACTGATCAACAACGCACTAAGGACCTGATTGTTAGTTTGGCAGACAGGGTTACTCTGGCACACACCTGATGGATATCCTGTCAGCGGTATTACAAGTTTCCATTGGATATATGGAACTGTAATTTTCAGACAGGATATCCCTCACGTTTGTGACGGAGTAACCCTATACTGCAAACTCGTAATCTAGAGCTAGGAGGTTGCCCAGCAAAACTTTCAGCTTCGTCCTAAATCAACTCTTGATTAAGGATATGCAAAATTATAATTTAGCCCACCATAGTTTGCAATGGTGATAACCATTGGAAATTTTGAAGTTTGTCACCGTCAACAGAATTTGCTTGTAAACGAAAATGTTTGCAAGAGACTTTGCTAAAAGAACATTTGGGAAGAGAATACCTCCATGTGCAGGGTTTGCTTTCCTCCAAAAGTATACTTTTTGTATTCACAGAATTCCTTACTTCACAAATTTGGTGAAGTGCAACAATTTTCATGAGTTTGGAAAGTGCCATCGTTTCAGATTCTGCACACAGATACCCTTGATCGTACTCAGGATATTGCACATACATGCTAAACATCTGGAAATTGAGTGTCATATAGCAAGGGATACATGAGCCCCGAACATTGGCCAGCAGCATGTTAAAATCCCTGTGTGGGTAAAACGTATTTGTCCTCAATATCATTTTCCCACTCTAACTGTTGCTTTACTGCTACTAACCCCTGGTGGCAGGCTTTGAAGCCACGAAAAAGCAAATTGCAATATTTGAAAATAGCACTGCAATTTGCAAATGTCTTGCAGACTCACAATGCCAAATTTGATATCTCTGGTGAATAGCAAATAAACAATTATGTTCCCCTTTGCTTTGTAATTCGCAAGACAATGTATTAAAGGACATCGACCGCTCTAAAGTCAAAATTAATCTGTAGGAATCAGGGGAACATTCAGCAGGTCAATGGACCAGTGCATGCTACCCTCAATGTCCTTTTTTAAAGCATCAACCCGTTTTGGTATTACAGTCCCTGTCCCACTCAGGACTGTGATAGTAATATTGACACCTTATAAACTTAGAGATAGGGATCTGCTGTCACTTTCAGGCCTCCATCCCTTCAATTGCTGCATTCAGTTTTGATCCTAAGAAGAAATCTTGCCTCATTAATATTGATGAGGGAGGAAATAGTCATTCCATGCGACCACGTTTTTTGTGCTGAGCAAGATTGATAGATCTGGAACAGCACAAAAAATTGGTCAGGCTGACATTGCAGATTCTACACACCTATTGCACTCTAAAGAGAACTGCCCCAAAATAGATTTAGCCCATAGTTTTTTCTTTTCTGAGGTATGTTAATATTCCAATGGTGGGGGGGAGGAGGGGTTCTGATGCTAATTCCAGAACCTTTGTTAGAATGGCCTGTGCTCCACACTAGTGTTTCAGAATAGTGGATAGATGCAGTTCTCGATTTTGTACTTGAAAAATACCACTCACTTATTTTGTAGTTTTCATGGCAAGTGGAGCACACAACCGCTAAACTCCTAATTTGACTTGCACTGGATTGTCATACTAATGCACACCAGGGGCCTTATTTATGAAGGCCTTGCGCCACCGGTGCGTGTCTTTTTCCCATTTTAAAAGTCACGTAAAAGTGGCGCAAGACCTTCATAAATAAGGCCCCAGGATCTTTGACCCTGACTCACACATCTGTTTTCGGAAGCAAACACGCTTCTAGCAACAGAAAAAAACCTCTGTCTATGCTTGTGAGTAATTCACAAAATAATTCCTGGCAGGTGTAAATGCATGTATTACTTTGTAATGGTATGTCTCAGCCCTGTAAAATTATGCATACGTAAACCCATGTAAACCCATGCATGTGCTGGAATGGGCAGATCAGGCCTTGAAAACCTGTGAATGGGTACAAGCCTGTGAGTTTAGTTCACTTTAATGAAAATAGAAAGGTGCACCATTTTGAATTATGTATTACTTTTTGTATAGTTGAAGGCAGAATCCCACCCAAAAATATTTCCAAACCATTGATTAGATTGTTTGTCTGATTTGTGTCATGGGACTCAATCAACACGGAGAATCAAGAAGTCTTTAATGTGTTGAATGTAGGTATTCCAAACTGACTTTAAAGCTCAACCTGTCATGTAGTTCCTAACAATACATAGGATCTGCGCGTTTGTTGGATAATATAGACTATGGAATTGGAATCTAGATTGATCCCGCACACCGCCAATGGATATGTCAGCCTATAGACCAGCTAGCTCACATTGCCCCTATAAGCCCCCTAACCTTACCAAGGAGCACATAATTTCTGGCAACCATTAAAGAGGACAACTCTGGACCCTTCAGGGATCGTGGTAACACTACAGTACTTTTGCTCCGTCATTTGTGCTCACTTAGTCTCAAAGAGATACACAAAATAAACAGTGGGACATTTTCAATAAGTATTTATTGGACCAGTGTCATTCTAGTGAGAAACATGTTAGCTGCGACAATCATTAGACAGGAGCAAATGTAATAGATTGCAAGCACCAATTGAGTAAATAGAAGGTAGAATTCTACAATGGTGCAAAAACAGTGAATATGTTCAGGCATATAAACATGACAGTAATCAAGCGTACTCCTACAATGCAGACCCTACCTAAGTGTACCTAGGATGTATGTGGGTGCAAAACCAAGAATCCTCTAGGAAAGAGGCAACCCTCATAACCTGATGGGAGTGAATGAAGGACCCCGTCTTGGTCACTAGTTGGACACTCGCAAGGGATGTCAGACAGCTGCATTTTGATGCTTCAGAGTGCAGCGACCTCTGTGTCTTGTGTCAGCATCTCCATTAGTTACCTATTGAAGGTGCAGTTCTTTTATACAAAAAATGATAGCCCCGGGTTTCTACTACCATCGATATGTTGTGAGTACAATTATGTAAATGCGCCTAAATCAAAAATTACAATTATGCAAAGTAGCCCTATCACGCTACAATGAAGATAGCAATGACTTTTGAACAGAGTATGTTAATCCTGTAATGTATGTCATGTGCAGGGGATTTTACCAAGAATCCTTATACATAATAAATAAGGCTAGTTTCAAAGAAACCAATCGACATTTATTCAGCAGTAGCTTTGCTACTTAGGCGTAGGTTGGGAAAATAACAAACCTAAAACCATGCAGGTATTGCAGTTGTGTCCAGATCTCTTGTGAGTTTTTGGCATTCACACTCCTTTCTCTGACCTGTTCCTGTCCTGATTCAAGATTGACTCCAGTAAAAAGTGGGAGTAACTTCCATTCTAGGCTTTGAAGGAGAACAGATCACTCCCTAAATTCCTATGGTGCATCTAAATAAGTTATTATGTGGAGAAAGTTCAAGAAAAAGAAAAAAGGTTGACTGTGTGTGGCAAGCTGCCTTCCACAAATGGGGAGCTGTATCTTGGCTGATATCTCTGCATTTGGGAAAGAGCAAATGTTACACGACATTTCCAGAAGCATATATGAAAAGTTGTGATTGATGCAGCTTTCCAGACACAAAATAATTCCCTACTGGAGCACGAGCAAGCCCGTTCACAGACCTGAGCAGTTATACATTAGCACCTAGTCACACCTGAGTTGCTAGTGCAGACTCCGAAGAGAGAGTGAAAGGAAAAAAAACAGCCACAGACAGTGTGTACCATCACTTTGCAATGTAGGAAAATACCCGCTAAAGCACAGTTGATCAGACAGGGGAAACTGTTGGTTTCCCAGCCCTTCTTGAGAGTTTCTATAGGAGGATTGAGAAGTTATTAACAGACCTCCTGGAGACTGTTTCACTGCTTTTAGTTCAAATATAGCAGTTGGTCAAGGACTGTATGGGGACTGCATCCTCTAAAACTGACATTCAATGTATAACTACCTCAGGAGGTTCCCAGACAAACCAGATTTACAGGCTATACCCATAGACACAGTCCACTCCAAAGAAGTGGCTGGATCTGTGATTGCCTCAGCTCCAAATTCAGTTCAGCTGAAGAACAGGATAAACTTTAATAGGATAGGTGGGCCTTCCATCTTGGAGAGACAGGAGGGAGTAATAACCGGCAGAATACCCTTAAGCCTTATGACGAGAAACCCCAAGCACTGCATGTTCTCTGTTAAACAGAATAAAACGAGTGAAAACCCAGAGATCCATAAAGTTATTTTCAACCTGACCCCAGAGGTAGACCCTTACATGGTAGTACTGCAGAATGTTCCCTCCCTACCCCCGGTTCTTTTGAGAATTACATCCAGCTCAAAAACAAGATTACACATTGACTGGGTGCTCATAGGACACTGGGTGTGTATCTTGGTGCCCGGGTCAACACATTCAGAGAAGTGCATTGGGTAGGCAGTAACTTGAACTCTTTCTTGGAACATTGTGTGATTGTTAATTTCAACAGATCTGATATAGCAGAGTGAGTCATTGCCTCTTTTAGACCCAACAGGGGATCAGTTTCCACAGCTTCTCCCCGGGGATTTTTCTACAGGCTGGCCCAAGGGCCCCACATCTCAAGACCAATCCCCCCGCCACCTCTTTGGAATCAAAATATAGGGTCAGAACAACCTTTTCCGCTGTAGACCTCAGATTAATTCTTGATGCTTATTTTATCTTATTTATTTATTTATTTTGCAGGTTTTATCTAGTGTGAACAAGACCCTCACAGGTATCAGAGAGCTTAACACATGTTAAAAAAAACAGAGACATATAACATCAATATCATAGTCAAGAAAAGTACATAATGTGGCAGATACCCGAAGAGGGTGGGATTGCCTCCATGACAGGACAGATATATCAAAACAGTAATATAAAAAGTGTGCTGTAATCATGAGCAAAGATGACGATTCCAGGTAAGCTCAGTGAGAAGAGTTCCAAGGAACTAGGGCAGAAATGTGTTCATGAGTGGTAGTGTAACTTCTTTCTTGAAAGATGCAGTTGAGGGATTCAGTCCAGGGTCATCTAGTGGGATTCCAAATTCTCGGTGATGATACAAGAGATGGTTTTCTTGTCAGTTTTCTTTTTAGATAATCTCTGAGGTTTCAGCAGTAAAGTGCTGGAGCTTCTAGAAGATCTGGAACCCACAGAGAGTTCAAGCTTCTGAGAAAGATAACTTTGGGTGTTGAAGTGTAGGACTTTGTGGGTCATGTATGCAATTTTCAGCTGAATTCTTGCTTTGTAGGGGAGCCAGTTGAAGTATTTCAAATCAGGGGTGATGTGGTTGTTTCTTTTCGATCCAGTGATGAGCCTTGCCGCAGAGTTGAGGGAGGCTTTTAAGGAAGCCGTTAGGGATTTGGGTAAGAAGCCTAGGGTTGCACTTCCATAGTCCAGCCTGGGAATCACTAGGACTTGGATGGCAGAACTGAAGTCCTTGGGAGTAGGAAGGGTTTTAATTTTCTTAATATGTTTACTTGGAGGTTCGCTCCTTTGATGGCAGCACTAATGTGGTTCTGCTTGTTAACCTTCTCGTTGAGAATAATTCCTAGTGATCTCGCTGAATCAATGAACTGAGACAGGCAGTTCAAGGCTGTTAGCTGCTTCATTCATTTGATAATGTTGGATGATTGGGTGGGGCTATAGGAGTTTCAGTTTTGGGAGTGTTTAGTTTGAGGGGTTGCATGTTAGCCAGTTTATTTTGGGGGGGGGGGGGTTAAATTAAGGGCTTTGATGTCTTCAGGGGAGACTTTCAAGTAATACATTATTTTCCAACATGTGTACTGTCACCCCAACCGCGAGTGTCTACACTGCAATAACTATTTGAAATCCCCATGACCAATGCCACAAGCCATCAGGCTCACCTCCTAATGATGCATTATGCAGGTACATCAAGCTTGTGGCAGAGACCAGTTTTTACCAGTCTTTAACAATCTCTGGCATCGCAACCTAGAGCGTGTGGTAGTCACGAGTTCCTTAGACACGTGTGATTGACTGATACAGTCATACCCTACTGCGAGCCCAACACTGGGGGTATATATTTCTTCAGGGACTGATGACACTAGCCAGGCTCCCAAAGGCATCAGACTCATCAGCTGGATCATTGTGGTCCTTTTTACCTAAACTGAATGATCATTTATGAACTAATTACGTCAAATAGTTTGGCATGATATGTTTACAGGAGACATGGGCTACAAACAGGTGTCAATTGGAGGGGTTTAAATCTTATTTTACTTCAGCATGTAAAACTCCCAAGGGTCGTGCGAAGGGTGGTTTGACTGTTTTTATATCACTTGTGATTAAAAGGGAGGCTGGTATTTGTGATACCGGTTCTCATAATTTACAAGCACTTGTATTATTTTTCATTGGGGTGCCCAAAACTCTGATTTTACATCTTTACAATGATAAAAATTATTTGCAGGAATTTGATAATATGTATGTTTTTGATTTTTTTCTCGTTGCTTGAAAGGACTAAGTGGAATGCTACAAACATCATATTAACAGGAGACTTTTAATTGTCATGTATGTGAGGAACCTCCTATTCTGCCATGTGAGCCATACTTTTGTCTTTCGCAAAAGGGCCTGCATGTGGACCATTCTGTACAAAGGAACATATTAAACTCAATTTTTTCACATTGGATAAACTTGTCTACTCGGTGGGGGTGAGACAAATCCAACTTTTACTGGCAGAGGGTATGCCTTGTTCATAGATTTTTTTTGTTTCTCCCCTTATTTTCTCACACATTTCGGAGGTTAAAATTAAGTCAAGTTTACATAGTGATCATAATCCTAACTCTATCTCTCTCAGTTGGAAAGAGGCAACTAAGGAGATTGTTTGGGACCCAAGGGGGTATTGAAGCCCACTAGTAAAGGGAGAAGGTTACTGTGGTCGCAGGTATTTCCAGAGTTGGTTGGTCATACTTTTTCCACTAAATGTACAAATGAGCTTGCAACTTGATTAAGGGGTTCTTCTTGCTCACGAAAAATCCTGGATGATGTATCCTATATTGCTGGAGTAGTCTTCATTTCTCAGTTGTCCTGTGGGCTTCAGAGCTATTTATGGTTCTAAATGGTTTGATAGAGGTTTTTCTCGTACTTTGAGAGATCTAAAAATGCCCTAAAGTTACCCCTAGGGACGCATCATTGGTCGTACAACTTAAACATAATTATAAAACTGAAGGCAGCTGACACAAAAATTAGATTAGAGATGCAGCGTGGGATAAACTACTTGACCTTGATTGTTTAGAGAACAGTGCCAAGTTTTGGGGTCCTTCAACCAGCCTGTTTTTGCACAGGCACATGCTCCCTCTTAAGTGCATCACATTGAAGCTGATTGCTGGGTCTCCTGTTTTTAGGGTGTGTATAATCGGGCATGAATTTGTTAAAAGCAAGAGCGTACAATCACTTGCAGGTATGGCCCATCTTATAAATATAAGATGTTTATTTGTTATAAGAAGGAAGAAGTGAATTCTGGGCTTATCAAAGAAGAAGGCTCTAGACCCTAATGGGATCCCCTGGATGTATATCTGATTGATATTGACAACTGGGCTCCAGTTCTAACTAATGTTTTAAATGCTGCCATGAAAGGTCACTCCCATCATGGGCTTCTGCAGTTATTTTACCTGTGTCTTAAAAAGGGGATAGAGCTAGTCCTCTGTGTTTCACACCAATGTCCTTACTTGATTCTCTTCTTAAAGTTCTCGGTGGGGCCTTGCTGGATAGATAAACTGCCTGGTATCCGGATCATAATATACTTTCCCTTCTTTATATGGTTTTAGACAGGGAACATCTACGATTCACCAGTGTATCACCCTCTATCTAATTCTGAAGAAATACACTATGGCCAAAAGGGATCCATCAAGTTGGCTTTCATGGATTTAACCTTGGGTTTTGACCAGGTTAACTGGAATAAGCTCTGGAGAATCATTTTGGATATGGGTGTTGACCAGGACATAATCTATTTCCCGAAGGTCCTTAATGCCCACACTATGGTTCAGTCACATACACTCCCTACTCACAATGCTCAGATAGCTTTAGAACTGACTGTGGAGTTAGGCAGGGCTGTATTATGCCCCCCATCCAATTCTGATTATGCATAAATAAGCTTGAACAAGTCTTGGTGGAAGTGGGTACAGACTGTTCACAATTTAAAGGACGACCCCTACCTATCCTGTTGTATGCAGAGGACTCCATATTTATGGCCTAAACTTTGAGGGGATTACAAGACCTCAGAAATGCATTTGTGGACTTCATGGAAGAGTTAGATCTTAGCACCAACATTAGCAAATCTCTCATGATGGTCAATATACCTTAAAACACATAGACACAAACCTTCAAGATTGGCACATGGTCCTTTATACAGTTTAAAGCCTTCCCATACCTAGGATTTTTGTTTAGTGCTGATTTGTGTTGTAGGCCATTGCTTAAGGCAAGGATGTCTGACTTTGGTAGGATTAACGCCGATCAGCGTCCTTCTACAAGTTTATCGTGCTAAAACTGTCCCTAAATCCACCGATTGGAGTTCTATTTGGGGCTGTGTTAAGCATGTCTCCTTTCAGGTGTCTGAAAATACATTTTTGAGATGCCTGCTTGTAATAAATACAATGAATCCAATGGTATTTTGATAAGTCCAGGATTTATTCAGCTGCAGCACAGTACTTCCAATCTTCAAGTTAACAATCCCAGTAACATTTCAGATCATAACAATTCCAAATGGAATGACATGGACAGTGTGCATGTGCAACAAAGAACAGAGATTCTATTAAAAGGGAAATATGTACAGGGGATATATTAAAAGGGAAATACCTAGTAAGTCAGAATATAACACATTTTCCCCCTTAAAGGAAAAAAAACAACTCTGTAAATGAATGCGTAAATATATATATAAAAAACGACTATGATACACATTTTGAAACTCTTCTAACATTCCATCTTTTCCCATCTTGTGTAACTACACTATTATGATAAACTCGCATAACTTTCATTGGCTTACCGAATTTGTTTTCTCCTTTAGCGATATAACCTGGTTTGCGAATCCTAACAACATCCCCAACCATGAATGCTGGTTGCTTAACATTCATCCTAGAATCATAATTGCGTTTATATTTGTCTTGTTTGAGTTCCACTTTTTCAGCCACATCCTTAATATTCACATCAGTCACTTGATGACTACAACTTTTCTTAAACCACCAAGGACATAACCCCGAAGCAGGATCTCTACCTTTTAGTAAACGGAAAGGAGAGACTTCAGTAGTGGCATGCGGTGTAATACGGTATAACCATAATTTTTCTCTCAATTTATCTTTCCACAACCCACCAGATTTGCGAGCCCAAAGTAAGTCTTGCTTGAGGACTCGATTATATCTCTCCACTAGTCCATTTCCTTGTGGTTCATACAAAGCAGTGGTACAATGCTTAATGCCATATGTACTCAAAAATTCTGACATCAGTGAGGACTTGAACTGTACTCCATTATCTGATACAATACATTCTGGAGAACCTTCTCTGGAAAAAATCTCTTTTAAAAACAGAATAACACTCTCAGTATTTGGATGAGGTACTAGTTTGACCTCAGGCCACTTGGAGTGATAGTCCACAGCAACAATGGCAAACCTACATTCTTGTGATAAAAAACTGAACGGGCCAGCGATATCAATCCCTAACTTTTGCCATGGGTGATCTGGCCACTTCACAGGAACTAAAGGTGCCGGATCACACCTACCCGATTTATCACTCTCAATGCACTCAGGACACTCTCTGACAAACTTATCCACTACTCTATCAACCCCTGGCCACCAGAAATTAGACCTAATCAATCTTTTCATAGAAGACATTCCCATGTGACATTCATGACTCATTTGTAAAATAACACTTCTTACAGCCAACGGTGGAATACATTTCCCAGCTCTGAACAAGAGATCTCCCTCAATGGCCAATTCATCAGCAATGTTGTAAAATGGTATAATCTCAGCAGGAATACGTTCTTTGGAAGGCCAACCCAACTTCACATAGTCTCTGACCTTACACAGCAAATCATCCTCATTCATACCTCTCATCCACATGTCCTCTGATATAACATTGCATTTTTCTGAAAACATTTCAGAAATACTGGTTACCACTTCCGTATCTCCTTCAACCCCAGTACCTGGACATGGCAATCTAGACAAACAATCTGCAGTCACATTTAGCTTCCCAGGTACATATTCGATGTCAAAATTATATTCCTGCAAACGTGACATCAATCTTGCAATGCGAGCAGTAGCATTTAATCCTCCACCAGGTGAAAGAATGCCCACCAATGGTTTGTGATCAGTGCGTATTAGAAACCTTGCACCCCAAATGTAATTCCGGAAATGCTCAACGCCCCATACACATCCTAACAGTTCCTTTTCTATGACAGCATACCGTCTTTCAGTTTGATTCAAGGATCTAGATGCAAACGCAACATTCCAATCTTCCTTGCCTGAACATTGTGAAAGCACACAACCTAAACCATAAAGGCTTGCATCTACCGTCAAAATGCAAAGTTTATTCAAACAAAACGGTCTTAAAGTAGGGGCTGACACCATATCAAGTTTGACACATTCAAAAGCATCTTGCTGTTTAGGTCCCCACAAAAACTCTACATCCTTCCTTGTCAACTCCCTTAACGGCTCCATCTTGGTTGCAAAATTCGCAATAAACTTACTGTAATATTCACACAGTCCTAGAAACGATAACAACTTGTCCTTACAATCTGGTGCGGGAGCCTTTAAAATGGCATCTACCAAAGATCTTTTTGGAGCAACACCATTACCAGAGATTGTGTGTCCCAAATATTCTATGGTTTTCTGAAATAACTTACACTTCTTACTCTTAATTGTAAGTCCAAACTTATCTAACATCTTACACACATTCCTCAAATGCTCCATGTGTGTCTCATCACTTTTGGAGAAAATCAAAATATCATCCTGGAAACACTTCACGTACTCACTCTTGTCCTTGAAAATATGATACATAGATCTCTGAAAAACAGAGGCTGCCGACGCCAAACCGAACGGCATCCGTTTAAACTGGAACAAACCCTGTGGTGTGATAAAAGCTGTGAGATGGCGTGATTCCTCTGCTAACACAACCTGATGATACGCCGATCTCAAGTCCAACGTGGAAAATATAACACCTCCTCCCAGCATACTCACGATTTCGTTGATATTGGGCAGGGGATGACAATCTACCACTATGTTTGCATTGAGTGCTCTCAAATCTATGCACAACCTCAAAGATTTGTCAGGTTTGCGTGCCAAAACCACTGGCGAAACCCATTCGGATGACTCTATCTCTTCTATGACATCATTTTTCAACATGTCATTTAGAGCGTCACTTAATTCTTCTCTACATTAAGTGGTACTGGTCTAAGTTTTTGTACAACTGGCATAGCTCGTTGTTTAAGTTTAATAACATGAGTGAAACCACTTAATTTACCTAAATTATCTGAAAACACACAAGGAAACTCGTTCGACAATGTCTTCCAAACATTACTCTCTTCTACTGATCTGATGCTATCTTCTAACATATCACAATCATGTGACACCATGACAGGATCCTTGTTGCGTGGATTCAATGTAATGTGAAGTCTGAATTGATCCCGCCACCCCAAAACATTCACTCCCTTTACAACCACATACAGTTTGATATATGCAGACTGATCTTTAAAATAAATCATGGAAGCAATATATCCTATAAAATCAATACTAGAACCATTAAAACCTTTTGCCATGACATCGGGAGGACACAATTCACTCTTAGAAATTATATTCTTGTACATATCATCAAAATACCTCTCAGTTATAATGGTCCAAGGAGACCCAGAATCAGCCATCAACTCTAACTCTACTCCTTTAAATCTAACAACACATTTTGGGGACTCCAAATAATCCTCCTCAAGCAAACTTATACTAATAATGGGCACAATCATCCCACTTACTCTATTAGGTTCATCAGACACAGCATATTCATATCTAACTAGACTTGAATCGTAATCTGTCTCATCTCTCACACAAGAAACTTCTTTTTTCTTGGAATAATTGCCTTTATCCCCACTTCTCTTTTTGTCCTCTCTACAAGAGTTAGAAAAATGACCCACCTTTCCACATTTGTTGCACTCTTTGCCTAAAGCAGGACAAAATTTGAAAGTAGCAACGTGATTGTAACTCCCACATCTAAAACACACGATGCGATTACGTGGTCCAAACTTATGACGTTGGGAACCTCTTGCAACATTGTTCATCGCACATACTTCCTCAGTTAACTTATCACTCTTACTACTCTTATTGCTAGTTTCCTCTATCGTTTTCATCCATTTGTTAGACTGTTCAAAAGCTTTAGCAGTAGAGATACACTCCAACACGGTTGGGTTGCCTACAATCCACAACTGTTCTTGTGTTTTCTTGCACTTAACATTCACTATTATATTATCTCTAAGCATCTCATCTGTCATATCACCAAAATTACAAGGCATAATCAGAGCTCTCAAACCTGTTAGAAAATCATCAAAAGATTCATTTTCCTTTTGTGTTCTGGTGTAGAACTTGTACCGATTTAAAGCTAGACTAGTGGTGGGTTTAAAACGTGTTTCTACACGAAGCATAGCTTCATCAAAAACCCCATTATCACCAGGAATGGATGGTAAGTTCCTGAAAATAGCTTGCCCTTCGGAGCCCAGACAATGTAGAAAGATATTTTTCTTCCTTTCATTTCCCATCCTTTCCCCATCAATAGCTTTCAAGTAAGTCATAAACTCCTCTTTCCATCTGTTCCATGGAATGGGAGGATCACCTTTGCTTTGCAAGAATTTCGAAGGAGGATCGAACTGCATGTTAACAAGTGAATGCAAATATCACAGCCACGAACAAAAATAAAAGAAATGTAAATAGCGTAAATAAATGAAACACAAAGAGAATGAAAATATCATACACCAATTGCTACAAATAAATGAAATATAAGTTAATGAGTACACCAGCTGTGTACATCAGCGCAGGATTCCAAAACTCCAAAGTGTGGTAACTCTCCTCGGATAAAACTTTCCAATAACTCAGTCAAAAAGTACCTTCAATTTCAGTTACGTTGTTTGAATGTTGGTATACGCGAGTCAAATAGCCTCAGGAAGACGCGTTGTGCACAGACAGCTTCTCACACGCGTAACTAACAGCCTCAGGGAGATGCGCTGTGCTTCGCGGCAGCGTCCGTGAACTTCAAAAGATAAACAAATATGGCCGCTGCGTTCACGTTGCGCATTACGTCATGCGTTGCGTTTCCCTTCGTCAATTTCCATGGATACAGCACGCTCTGCGGCGCACGGAAGAAGTAACAGAAGACTCGCGTGTTGTTTTTTGAAGGTAAACACGCTGTATTTATCCAAAAATTGTAGGATTTTACACGAAAACTTACAGAGATCGTAGTTTTCACGCAGTGTAAAGACACAAAGCGGTGGTAGAGATGGCAATTCAGGTTCACTTTCAGGAAAACAGAGGTAAACTTGGATCCTTCCCTGTGAACTTACAGGTCACACTCCTTAACACGATAGCTTCTGGATTCTTCCCTGTGAGCTTACAGGTCACACTCCTTAAAACGATAGCTTCTGGAGGAAAATCCAAGTACTAAATCCACAATGCAAAAGTTCTTGAAGATAGTTAAAAACACAGTAAAATACTCCAAAAATTTCCAAATTTCCAGTTTTGTACCACGCCTGTGCTGCTGATGTAGAAGTAGTAGGTACTGGTCACCCTCGTCGCCAAATTTGTAATAAATACAATGAATCCAATGGTATTTTGATAAGTCCAGGATTTATTCAGCTGCAGCACAGTACTTCCAATCTTAAAGTTAACAATCCCAGTAACATTTCAGATCATAACAATTCCAAATGGAATGACATGGACAGTGTGCATGTGCAACAAAGAACAGAGATTCTATTAAAAGGGAAATATGTACAGGGGATATATTAAAAGGGAAATACCTAGTAAGTCAGAATATAACACTGCTCTGTGTCCTCCAGGGTACCCCCTCCTATATAGTGCACAAAGAGTAGGGGTTAGTTACCTCACAGAAGTTATATCTCTCTGCCGCCTTTTGTTCTGGGTCGATATAATGACCATGGAAGCTCAATTAAATAGAGATATGACAGGATTGTTTAACCCTTGATTTTGCTCTTCATATCCCATGGCTCAAGTATATTAAGGTATGCTTACCAAGCATAGGTAGGGGGGATCATGGTTGGTTAAAGAAGAGTTTCTAAAACATAGGCTTGTGTAAAGAGAATCTGTAGTTCTCCAAAATGTGTATGGCGAGGATATTTGCTATTGAAAACCGAACCACCAAAGGAACCTTATCTTGCTGTTGTCACCTCTGGTCATCTTCGTTTCCCGCTGACCCAATTTTGGCTAAATATGTTACCTCATTTAATTGCATATCCTTGAGGGTGGCATAAGACATCATTTTTAGCATCCTGTGGCTGGGCCATATTATGGATGTGACACATTTTCCTGGATTGCGTTGGGTGCACCTTTCAAAACGGTGAGCCCCAGGAAAATGCACCACATTATGGTGAATGCGCTGCGGTAAGGGCAGCTTCAAACTCTCGCTGCCCTGGGGGTAGTGCATTCATGTGCAAAATGGAGCGGCTCCAATCAGAGGACACACTAACAGTGCACCACCTTTTAGGTGGACACTGTCATTGTCAGTGAACCTCCTGAGGCATTATTTGCCTCTGTTCCTGCATCTGTAATTTGGCATGGGCCCAGAGGCAAAGGGATTCCCTCATTTGCAAAGGTCTATGCCACCATGCAAATTAGGGAACTCCCTCTTGAGGATGTGCTGGTGCTCTATGTGTGCCAGTGCTTTAAGTATTACGGGACGAACAAGCATCTGTGGCCCCTTCTGTAATACCATAGTTCCCGGGGCTGCGCAAAACGGGCACAAACGCCGGTTGCGCCCCCGGAGCACTTTCATAATATGGCCTCAGGTGTCTCCGCATTTTACCCCATTTTGTAAATTTTATAAAAGCCCAAGGAAAACGTATTTAATTTTTAAGGCGCGAGATTTTATACAAGTGCGACCTGCTCTTCTGTTTTTACAAATGTTGCCTGTGGACATTGTCTTTTACGTTGCTAGTTTTTTAGCAGCTGCTGCATGATTTAGAGATTCAATGGGGGAATAATTGTGATACTATACAGCTGTATGAACTGTTAATTTTTATTTATCCTAACAGTCTTTTATCTTGTTGAATGGTTTCCTTTTACTTGATGTGCATTTGTTGTATTTTATGTCTGCTTTTATTTTTTTTTCTCAGAACTGCATAAAGTTTTCTAATGATGAGAACCTCACAGAATCTCTTAACCTGGTCAGCAATTAGCTAGTTCCCTTTTAAAAAAAATAAAGGTAATTATTTTGGAAAAACAAGGTTTAATGACACAAATGAATGTGGGACAATGCACACTTTGGGGCTGATTTATATGTTGGCAGTAAGGAAACTCCGTCGCAACAGCATAATGGTCCCCCCACAGGATTTATATGCGGGCCAAACTTTGGCATAACCAGGATGGAGACTGCCCTGTGTCTGCCATTGTTATACTCTACCAACGGCGTGACGGAGATAGGGCCTTCAGTGGTTGACCTCTATGGTCAGCCTCCAAATTTAGATGTGCAGAGATGAGGGTCAATTTCTTACTGCCCGTCACCTCTGGGAAAAGCCTAGTGGCAAAGGGCAGAGTAAAATGTCTAATGCACCCCTCACCATGGGAGATAACTCCCATGGTGAGGGAGGCATTGTTTTTTTTATTTCTAAAAAGTAAATCCCTTGTCTGGATTTTTCTTTTTGAAAATAAAAAAGAATAACAATTTTGACAGGTGATTCCGTCATGTTAACTTAACTGGGCATTAAACTTAAAAAGCATTCCTAGGACCCACAGTGATGCCTGTTCTGGCAAATGCTTCAGAATGACTGTCAGCTTGCTGTTAATTTCTACATTTGTCAGGCAGGGAGTCTATCAGGGTGACAGAGTAGCTCACCCCATTGCCCTGACCTACCTACCTCCATTTCAAAATTATTTATCAGACCCTTAGTCCCCCTTGGAATTACCTATCCAGATATGAGGATCTACAGATGCTGGAGTGTTGAGAAAGCAGCATCCATAGCAACAGTTGGTAGGTTTAATGCAGAAATGTATGACAGGAAAAAAACACAATGAAAAATGGTGATGCCGACTACACGCAGTCCATCTACTGAAAGTCATCCAACTGCTGCTAGCCGGGCCGCTTACAGAACTCTCACAACATTCCCATTCCACTCTAGCATTGTCTACCTTTGATATTACACACTACAAAACCGGGGGGCATATTACCAAGCAATAGCGATAATTATCGCTATTGCTTGGTTAGAGACAAAAATTTACCGCTGAGCTGCGGCGATTTTTACCGCAAATAAACCTTGGTATTACCAAGGTTTACCGCAAATGCGATAAAAATCGCCGCAAATGAATGAATATTGCTGAAAGGTCAGCGATATTCATGCATTACCGAGCTAATGCTCTTAGCCATGTTATCCACCTCCCATTGGATAACATGGCTAAGAACTGCTTTGCGCGAATATCTCCAAAAGTTGGTAATAGGAGATAGCGATGTTAGCGACTGTTTTCAGTCGCTAACATCTTGGCACGCCCACTTTGCATGTCATTAGTGATAAATATCACTGACATGCAAAGTGGGGCCCAAGATGGTCGTTATCTCCTACTAGCTGTCGCTAACTGGTGTTACCGACAGCTAGGTAATAGGGAGATAATTTTATCTCCGCTTTCTTGGCTTTTAAAGCCAAAAAAGTGGAGATAAACCCACTTGATAATATGCCCCCTAATCCTGCCCCCACCCCCCTACCAACCCCAAAACAAAAACACGGAAAGATATGTAAGTTGAAAGAGCAAATTACTTACAAGAATTTCAAAGCAAACTAACCAGGAAGAAATTATCCCACCAGAAACTCATCGAGATGTGCAGATAATTTCTTGTCTCTTGCACTACAACACACACTCGCATCTGTTTTTTCTTGCATTCCACCATCCACTACCTCTTCATCCACCACATTCCTTTTCTTCTCCAACATTCATCCACAACCGAATCTAGGTTATTCTGATCCACATCCAGGCACACATCATTACCCATCATATAACCACTTCCTCTTCTGCCCTCATCGCTATTTACCTCACATTTAGATACCATCATACTAAAACGACTTTTGAAAGATAAATTCCACACTTTTCTGTCCTCAAGTTTGACTGCCCTTCACACAACTTTAGGGACCTTCAAAGGTTCTGACCAACGAGATCTCCACAAAACCTGTTTTTTTCACTCGTACATACTGTCCCACACATATGTTGGGCACTTTACTGCAAGTATTTTGTCTACTCTTGGTTTTCTCCTGAATCAATTCCACCTTCCTCCTCATCTCATGATCCATCTCCCTTCTAAACATCATCTCATTCCTGTTTTTTTAGCCACAAAAGAACCAATTTAGAGGAAGGCTTCCTTCCTATCAGCAACTCAAAAGACATTCTACTTGTCTCTGAATGGGGAGTAATTCTGTAAGATAACAACATATTCTGAAGAGACTTCTTCCACAGCAACCCAAATTCCAAGGACGATAGGCTCATGCAAAATGTCTTTTTTTGCAATTAAGAATGATTTATTGAATGCATCTTGTTTAAAATTATTTGTGATTGGGTAGATTGTATAATAAACATGCATGTTAGTGGTTATAAGATCAGTACAGTATTATATAAAAAAAAAACGCTGAAGGGATTGTGCTATATGCTTCCTCCACATTGATACAGGCTGAGTGGAATTGCTCAATGATCGAAAAACAGTTACTTGCAGCTGCGTGGGGGGGGGGGATGTTTTATATTATGTGTATGGGGAAGACATTTAAAAATTTGGACCAACCACAATCTGCTAGTAAACATTCTAAAGCCTGATGGTGGAATGAATGTAACACCAAGCTTGCCATAGTTGTCATCAAAATTGAAAATGTATCATTATGAGATTTTGCTACATGTGGGGGTGTGCCAGGCAGTGAAGTCCAACACACGTGTTGTAGTATGCAAAAAGCCTTTATTTCAAAATGTTTTTTTCTATAGTTCAGAAGTAAACAACGCTCAGCCAACTCGTTTCGTTGCCTCTAGGACAACTTAATCAGAGCTTATAACGTAAAGAAGGTGTATCAAGAAACGTTGTGACCTTTCATAATTCTCTCCAGTTTATTGCTGTGGAAGCTGTCGAAGTTTTCACAGGCATATGCTGGTATCGTCCACCTCCGAAGTGATTTTGTATGTCATAGCTTAGGATAACAGTATGGCTGATGGTTTATCATGCTTACCATTACCAGTAGTAATTGTTAAGGAGTCAGTATTTTTTTGAATGTCAATGTGATGTGGCCTTCACCTATGAGGAAGTGTTGTTTGGTAAAAGGATAGAATGTGAAGATCGAAGGGATTTACCTGAAATGGTGTGGAGGCAGGAAATGGAGAGGGATGTGGCATTAAGGACAGTCAAAGAGTTTAATTCCAGTGGTTGGTCTAGAGAGTGTCAATTATGAGGAGAGTGCAGTGCATTTGTGAAAGTGAAAGAGAAGTTGTCCTTGTGCAATGGTATTGTCTTGAGGGAGACAACATTGTTCCATCTAGAGGTG
This sequence comes from Lissotriton vulgaris, assembly GCF_964263255.1. NCBI lineage: Eukaryota > Metazoa > Chordata > Amphibia > Caudata > Salamandridae > Lissotriton > Lissotriton vulgaris. The sequence goes on from NW_028254651.1 coordinate 76,181, forward strand.
TTCGCATTATCATTATCAAACTGTGTCATGAGAGATGTTAAGCACAGACAGGAAGATAAAATAAAATTTTTGGTGGCCAGAGTTGAATGTCATGGTAAACCGATGGGCGAGGAGTTGTGATGCATGTAGTGCAAGTAGTAAAGTGGTTCAACCTATGAGTGTTCCATTGGTCACAGTGGAGTTACCAGACAGACTATGACGCAAGTTAGCCATAGATTTTATGGGGCCATTTTCTACTGTGCATTCCATGGAAGGCTATGCTGTGTGCTTGTTGATTATTAATTGATTGTGGATTTATTATTCTAAATGGCAGATGTACGCATGGTAAGCACTGACATGCTCATTTAATTTCTTGAGGATGTTTTTCAAAGGAAGGTATTCTGTTTTTTTTATCTCAGATAATAGGGAGCAGTTGACATCAGAGAAAATGCTACTATTTTTTGATTGAGAGTGGCATCAAGTGCATGAGGGTATCATTGTACCACTCTGAAGGTAATTTTCAAGTTGAAAGCTTCAACACTGACACTAAAAAGGAAGAAGGCATATTTGTTATGCATGCCACCTCACGGAGTAGGCACCTCAGTTATATCCTAACAGATCAATACTCCAAAAAGATTTTAGTACTGTTGAATGAAGAGTGAAAAGCAGATAACTGTGTCAATCAATCAATCAAGAAATACTTTATTCGGCAACTCAATGCCATAAAAGTAAACATATCAAGCAAAAATACATTTCATCAACAGATTGTATATCAGTCAGAGGCCGAATTCTAAATACATATTAAAGCAAAAACATTGAATAAAGTACAAAGTGTGAAGAGCAGATACGTTCAAATGCAATAAACAAGTATATCAAAAACCCCATTGATGACACGCAGTGGGCCCTAAGATAAAAACATATAAAAGCTAATGACAGTAAAAAACTGTTTTTCCTGCACCCAATGGCTCCTGTTAAAAAACATGCAACCCCAAATCAGACCATGGGGGAAGATAGCATTTGAAGGTACAGTAGGGTGGGCCTGACTTGAGAAAAATGACAATCCCTGAGTAATGGTAAGTGTTAGACCTGGCATCATTGGTGTGAGTCTCCCTTCCATTTTTACTGATTGCCTCCTCTGTTTTGATGTGTTTTTGCTAGTTATATGCTTTGGGCATGGTGCCTCTGCTATTCAGTGTCACAGTGCAAGTGCTCCCTATGTTAAATTGATGTACTAATGAGTGATTCCATGATTGTGTTATTTGATTTACTTGTCAGACCCTACTACAGTGCACCATGTGTACCAAGGACTTGTAAATTAAGTGCTGCTGATGGGCTTGAAGCACTGGTTGTGCCACCCACAGAAGCAGCTTGTAAAGTATGTATTAGGCCTGCCATTGCAAGGCCTGCGTGCAGTCTGTGATTGCCATGTTGACTAGGCAAGTGCACCCACTTGCCAGTCCCTAAACCTTCCCTTTGCTTCATATAAGACACCCCTGTGGTAGGCCCAAGGGCAGGGTGCATAGTAAGTATAAGGTAGGACATGCCCTGGTGTGTGTAGATAGTCCTAATAGTGAATTACAGCCATTTTAGTTTTTTTCAAAATTGCAAGGCTACCTGTTCTCAATAGGCCTGAATGGGCAGTTAGATTATTACAATCTTATAATCCATACTGACTCAGGGAACATGGTAGAAGTTCAAATTTAGTATTCCTGAACTCAGAAGGATAAAATACATATTTTAGTAAAGTTGGTTTTAAAATTCTGTGTTTGAAAATACCACTTTTAGAAAGTAGGTATTTTCTTGCCTAACTGTCCAAGCCTGCCTCTGCTAGGTTGTGTATTCCTTGTCTAGAGTTTGTGAGTGATAGGGCTAGGGGGATTGCAGGAGATAGGCTGAGGCAGCCCAGTGGTGAATAGAGAGATCTTCATCTAGATGGGAGGGAGGAGTTGCACGTGGGACCTGAATAGGGCTGGGCCTTCCCTCTACAATGCTGGCTCTACCTCCTGTGGCTTGTCTGATGTCTCTGCCCTGTACTGTGAAAGGAGAGAAGGAATCTTGTCAATAAAGTGCTCCAGAGCTGTACCTTCCCTCCCCTGTGTTGGCTCTACCTCCTGTGGGACGGCTGATGTCTCTGCCCTGCACTGTGAAAGGAAGGAAGGAGTCATATAAACACCGTGCTCAGGAACTGGTTTGGACTAGGCAGAGGCCTCTCTGCCTTCAGAGAACAAAGGATTGTGGGGTATAAATATTTGGACCCACTCCCAAGAACTTTAGATCACTTCTGGAAACAAGAAACCTTTTGCCAAGGAGAAGAACCAAGGAAGCTGCAGGAGATGGACTGCTCCTCTGCCAGTGTGCTGTTTGCTGGGTTTGGCCTGCAGTGGTTTCTTTATTGCCAAGGGAAAGGAGAAGGAACTTTTTAAGGACTTTCATAATCTACAGAATATTTCCCAAAGGCTTGAATTTGTGCTGGAGTCTCAGGGACAAATGACTTCATCCCCAGCTCCCCCTTGAATTTCATTTCTGGAAATTCTAACTGCAGAAGCCTGTGTGTCGCTGGGAGCTGGAAGCACGACGCAACGAGAAGAAGCGTGTCACCGCCCCAGCTGAAATCGTTGCACCGCCAGAGAAGCGTGCTGCCGTGACATCTTTCAGAAAGTGTATCCTCGTCGAAAGCTGCCTGCTGTCGCATCACCGGAGAAGCGTGGCGCCATTGAGAGAGTTGCCATCGCATCACCGAAGAAACGTGTCGCAGGACCTGTCACGGCTCCAAAGTACAGAGTCGTCGCAAAGCTGCAAGGGCGCCTACGCATCATCATTGCAGCGTCATCGCATCGTCGCATCAAGGGTGCCATCTTCTTGCATCGCACCAAGATCGCGTCTCATCGCGGCGCCAACTTGCTCATCGCAACCGGACCGCAAGCCGAGAACCTACGCATCAACCCCGCAATGGCAAGGAGCGTGACGCATCCCCTACTCTGCGCAAGCTTTGAGGCACAACGCATCATTTCCCCCGGATCACGGAACCAACGCATCTCCTCTGTTACGAGCCTTTTGTTTACTTTGCATTACGCATCCAGGTACTTTGTTGAGAACTTTGTCGCATTTATCATCAACTTGAACTAAGTAACTTTTACCATCTTTCAGTCAACTTTAGGTACAGTATTGTGGATTGTTGTCGTTTGTGGTCTTGTGTTAAGTCTATATAAAGAATACTTATTTTTATAAAACCTGTGTTGTGTCCATCTGTAGTGTTGTCACTGTATTACTGTATTTATTCACAAATGCTTAACACACTGCCTCTGAGATAATTCTGTCTGCTCATGCCAAGCTACCAAGGGGGTGAGCAGGGGTTATTTAGGAGTGTAATCCCCTTATCCTGACTTAGAAGTAAGGGTCCCTATTTGGACAAAGGTGAATACCATTGCCAAATAGAGACCCCGAGATCTAACAGTAATATAAACCTCTTACGTAAAGAAACATAATAATCACAGAAGAACATAAAATGAAGAGCATCCTGCTCAGAGAAATTGTCACTAGGACAAGGTTTTAAAGTGCCAAGTTTTGAGAAACATTGGGGTACAGCCAAGAGCCAGGGAACCAACTGCAGATGAAATCTGGTTAATACAAAAAGATGGAAGGGGTTGCCAACGATGAATAGATATGGTTGAACTTGATTATACAAAGATAATGTGACATATCTTCTCACTGTTGGTTTTACCAGCTACTTTTCTTCCCTGAGTCCCTAGTGCTAGACCATGAACTGCTGTTTAATAGTTCTGATTTTAAGTTTATCCAAGGGTTTAGGGCTACACAATAAGTCAGGACAACCTAACCATTTCGTCAAATCCATGAAAGACTTTAGCCAGGGTATATATCAGCTGAGGGATAACATTTTATTTTTCATACACGAGGAGTATTGGACATATACATATTGTGCTAGCATGATGTATCTATATAGCCATTATTCAGTATATGCATGCAACATAACCCATATATGTTTTAGCGGGTAGGAAAAGGTTTATTTTTTCGTTTATCTCATAAAAAATAGAGTAGGCAGAGAACCATTCAGGCGCCATCTTCTTTCCTCTGTGTCAGATTACAAGCTGTGATCACGTGTTACTCTTCAGTAGTTGTTCATTTGAGTGACTGAGAGCAGCTGAAAGTAACTGTTTTCCCTCTGTCCTGAGACTCAAGGTCACATCTGGCTTTGGGTGCGATAAGCGCATTCCTGTAGGCGCCGTGCCTACACTCCCGGGCACCAGGACGAAAGGGAGTCACTCCTCCTGACCTTCCCAGTAATAAATAGTAAAGCTTTGAACCAATCATGTGTGCCATATATCGTCCTTCCTTGGGGCCCAAGGGCTGACTGGTGTTCTACCATTTACGGTGACTTCATGTGTTGAACTGAAAGTATATATGTTTGGTTTTGACTATGAGCCAGCAGTCTTCTCCGCGCACCTGATGGGTGAGGGTTGGAGAGGCTCATCTATAGAGTATTTTCTTAATAAACGATTGACCCTTCTTCACTGCTAACTGACTGATTATTTGGTAATGGTATTGGGGCTATGTGGTAGGTATAGCCCTTTATGTTATTTTTACTGTAAATCACAGCTCTATCTAATGCTAGACAATCAGTAATTATTATTTAATTTAGTTTAATAATAGAGCTTGTCCAGACTCTCAACCAGCACAAAAGGGGGGCTACTGCTATCTGATCCGATACATATTTCACCCCTACTTCTTCATGTAGTATGTATGCAGGGGTGGAGGGCGGGAATGCCAAGAGCTTACGTAAAAACTTGTCTTCAGCATCCTGAATGTCCTTTCCTTCCTAATATCCCCAAATCTCACAGCCGTAAGTTGCCATAGGGATGTATTTTTCCTTGTTTATCTTCATCAGGGCCAGAATGGGTTTAGCCCTTTATGTTATTTTTACTGTACATAATTTGGCGACTCCGCCGGGACTCCGCGATAGGGTCGTCCTCCCGTAACCGGGTAGAAAGGACAAAGAAAGGGGGGCTCTGGTCGAGTGGGTGGACTGATCGAAGATTCTGACGTACTCCGCTCTCGCAATCATGGAGCCCAGGCTGCTAGTGACCCTTTGTCGCAGTCCTACGGGCGTAACCCGGGAACTGGCCGTGTTGGTCCTCAGTAGTTGGCAGTGGAGAATACGCAATTGTACCTGCGTGCCCCAGGTGAGTGAACCGTTCTTGATGTCTTGTGGAATGTGCTGTTGAGCAGTGCTTCTTAAACAGTTAACTGTATTGGATTTGGTGGTCGGTGTACCACGGAGAACTTTGGTGGTCTGATGGGGGCAGCATTGTGGCTCCAACAGGTAGATGCTCCATGGACTTGTTTTTTTAACAATAGAGATGCCGATCGGATGCCCTGGTGTGGTTCGTGTGGTGTGCACCCGGCCGAACCTGTTTTGGAAAGGCCCGTGGTTGCACCTGGGTAGCCTTTGGGACATATCTGAAGCGACGCTAAGGCAGCGGGCTTAGTCAGAATAGTCCCAAGGGTAAACCAGGAATGCTTCGGGATGGTCTGTTGGACAGTCTGTGGTTAATACCTATCCGATGGTCTCTTGGTAGTCTTTGGACTACTTGATTTTGGTATCTGTTGGTCTGGAATCTGAATTGATTAGTTCTCCATGAACGGGAGTCGACGGGCTCCGTTCTTTTGTTGGGAAAATGAAATGTCATTTTGAAAATTCTTTCTTGTTGTATATATGTACGTATCGTTTTGTCTGTGTTTGATTTTTGGGAAAAAGTGACAATGGTGAGGATGTGTGAACATGTATAATACACAAAAACCTAGGGGTCTAGTAAAAAGTCTGTGAGATATTCTCAAATATACTAACTTTCAGGCCTGACTAGTGCCGGACAGTGTGCCCTAGAAAGTCTAGTCTATAGCGGAGAACCCATGCATTAGACCACTCGAGACAGTAGGTGAAACCCAGGAGCCATAGATGGATTCCCATCAATGTCTTGTAAGTGATCTTATAGTATTATCATGTGGTCATCCAAAGGTTGGGATGGGGTGTCTCCAGGTGATTAAGACTACCTTCAACCCACCTTGTAGGACTGGGATCAACCCACGAATCGTTTGTGGACCATGCATGAGATCACTTAGTGGGAATAGGTGCAGTGCAAAAAGAAATAATTGTGGTGAAAAGAAGATAAAAAGGATAGAGAACAAACAGCAAGACAATTTAATAGCTGTAAGCCTCTTCCTGATTAAAACTAGGACCAGCGCAAAAGAGCAGTTTTACCAAATAGCTGCTTGTGGGCCGACATGTTTCTGCCAACAGGGGAAATTCCCTAGGCTTCTTCAGGGCCTCTGTTCTATTTATACTTAATTGCTACTGCTTGTAAGTGCTACCAAATGAACCATCTAGAACGTGAACAAAATAAATCATGAAAGGATATACATATCTATTCCTCCATGCCAAGTGGTATGTTTTCTCACCTACAACAAAGAAACAAATAGAAATAAATGCACAGGTCAACGCTATATGATTGAATGTTCTACACACAAAAAGGTAAAAATCATTTTTCACTCACCCAGAATGGCAGGGGGTAAAACCTCACCTCTTCTGGACCAATCTCAGGATATGGGAGGCCACGCTCTATGAGGATAAGAAAAATGGTATTGTACAATCAGGGGAATGGGTAATCCTACTCTCCTCACTCATCTAGTACCATTAATATCATAGCCCCAGAGCCTCTCATTTGAACTCTCTCCCCTCTGTCACCCATTACACCAGACTTAAAAAACTATCACTCACTTTGCCACTATCATTATTATAAAGAGGTAAAGGGAAAACTCTCTCTAGTGTTAACCAGTCAGAGACCATAGATCTACCCAGCTCTCCGTCGTTGCCTCGAACAGGAACCTGAGGTTGGGGGAGGCAACGAGGGGGTGGAAATTCCTCTTTTTTATAAAGGACTGAGCTGTTTCTACAGCCTATCCAAGTGCATAAGGCTGTGGGGTCCAAAAACTGCGACCAATCCCTCCACGTGCTTGCAATTGATCGTATAATCATGCTTAAACGGCACAGCCAAGATAACATGTCACGTTACTGGGCGAATATACCTGCCATTCTGGGTGAGGGAAAAATGATTTTTACCTTTTTGTGTGTAGAACATTCAATCATATAGCGTTGACCTGTGCATTTATTTCTATTAATTTCTTTGTTGTAGGTGAGAAAACATACCACTTGGCATGGAGGAATAGATATGTATATCCTTTCATGATTTATTTTGTTCACGTTCTAGATGGTTCATTTGGTAGCACTTACAAGCAGTAGCAATTAAGTATAAATAGAACAGAGGCCCTGAAGAAGCCTAGGGAATTTCTCCTGTTGGCAGAAACATGTCGGCCCACAAGCAGCTATTTGGTAAAACTGCTCTTTTGCGCTGTTCCTGGTTTTAATCAGGAAGAGGCTTACAGCTATTAAATTGTCTTGCTGATTGTTCTCTATCCTTTTTATCTTCTTTTCACCACAATTATTTCTTTTTGCACTGCACCTATTCCCACTAAGTGATCTCATGCATGGTCCACAAACGATTCGTGGGTTGATCCCAGTCCTACAAGGTGGGTTGAAGGTAGTCTTAATCACCTGGAGACACCCCATCCCAACCTTTGGATGATCACATGATAATACTATAAGATCACTTACAAGACATTGATGGGAATCCATCTCTGGCTCCTGGGTTTCACCTACTGTCTCGAGTGGTCTAATGCATGGGTTCTCCGCTATAGACTAGACTTTCTAGGGCACACTGTCCGGCACTAGTCAGGCCTGAAAGTTAGTATATTTGAGAATATCTCACAGACTTTTTACTAGACCCCTAGGTTTCTGTGTATTGTACATCTTGTGTTTTCGGGGACAATAACCTTGGCAGGTCTTTAAAATTCCCTTGGACCCTCCTCTCACCTTCTGGTTAGATAATGATGTGTGAACATGGCCATGTTTGAAATATTGTTTTCTGAATGAGATTTAACTGTCAACAATCATTATGCCGTGTTTTAGTAAATTGTGTTTTGGATGTTGTTGTCACCGGAAAGGAACACGTTTGGATGAAAGTCAACCTGTCCCGCCAGAGGGCAGCCAAGTTATGAATTGTATGTCAAACATGGTATTTCTCCCATTCTGTTTAATGCACTATGGCGTAGATATACTAAAGACAATGTGGAACTACAATTGCCCTTAACCGGGTCCTTTGATGAGAAAAAGATAAATTTCTTGCAGGATCGATTGTTTTCTAAGCGAAGTCGGCAGGCAATGTTTGATTCTTTAAACAGAAGGAAGCGAAGCGTAGACGCATCAGGGAGGAAAAGTTATGTAAAATGAAAGGAGGTCAGATGTTTACACAGAAAGCCATAGCTTATGATAAAGCTCAAACTGAAAAAGGAATTGATTGTACAGATAGACAATTTAGATTACAGGTGGATAAAAGCTACGTAACGAGGACTGAGCCAGAGGATGAGATAGAGGATTTATTGGATGCGCGTCCACCTCCCCCTTATGCTCCACAATGCTTCCGTTTGGGCTTCCCAGTCCTCCAGCGCGACCACAACTCTAGCTGACCCTACTCCCTCTAGTGCTCCGGGGGATCTTGGCGCACGAAGGTTGTTTACTTGTTTGACGGTAGACTAGAAGAAAAGCAGACGATTGCGAATCAGTCATCCCAGTGGAAGGGCAATCCTATTTATACTTTAGCTGATGTATGGAGTACACTTCGAGATTTTGAGCACTTTATGCAGCAGCATGTCCTAGAGCACATGGCCATATGTCTTATTTCTCTTTGAGAGCAGTGTTTCCCGGGAGGGAAGGCCCCACAAGTGATGTATGACATTCGGTACCGGGCTCATAAGTCTGAATTAGGACTAGAGGATTTGTACAGGAACGTCGAGGTTTTATTGAATTATTGAGTGCGGATGCACTCAAAATGTTCAACCTGGGACTCCCAGCACTCTATGCGGGAAGTCCATCCTATCTTCCATCCTGAAATACCGAATTAAGAAACAATCACAATGTGGTAACTAGACCTTGTGTGGAGGCACGATTTGAAGAACAATGGGTTTATGCCACTTGGAAAAGGAGTGAAGTCCTTTCACTAAAGTCACAACTCCCCGACCCCCAAAAAAACCCAACGGCTTACTATAAAGAGCTTACAGAAGCGGCCTCCTCAGCTGTTATGAGCCTAGCTGACATAGAGCTATGTTTTGGGTTACTAGTCCCCGTTGAGGTGTGGCGCCAGGTGCATGACCAGGACCATGCGGCAGATATTGGCAGGACTTGGGATCAGATTAAAGATTGGGATAAGGATCGAAAGCCTGGTGATAAACCGAAACCCAAACTATTGGCTTTACCGGGTCGGATTATTACCTATATGCATTCCTTATTTCCACCCCGTAAGGTAGACGGGGACACATTGGCAGCGTGTAAGCAGAAGAAGGACGAAAATGTTTTGGATTTCTTCACTAGATTTGAGGGTGTATTCATTGACTTTAGTGGGCAAGATTTGCCAGTGGAGGGTGGTACGATTATTTGTTAATCGCTTCGTGACAAATCTGTTACCAGAAGTCGCCGCGCAGCTACAAGCCGCTGAGAGTACTTGGACCACTTCTACACCTTCGGTCATACGGAGTATGGCTCAGTATTACGAACATAGGGAAAATGAGAGTATGAATAAGACGGAAAAGAAAGCAAAGGACCTTAAGACACGAGTGTTGTTACAGCAAGTCATTAGGGGATGAGGCAGAGAGAGGGGCGGTAGAGGGTTTGTCCCGAGGGGGGGCGGGAACCGGGCGAGGCGGTGGACCAGCTGTCGCTTTAGGGATAAACCAGTGCGCTTACTGTAAACAGGAAGGCCATTGGCGGTCTCAGTGTCCATTGTTGCTGACTCAGAATGGGGCAATAAGAAGGGGAGGAAGAGGACGAAGTGGTGTGGATCGGAGTGATATGCGGAGACAGGAGACAACGCATGGCGAATCTGAAAATAATTATTTTGATAATCCAAGAGGTAGGCAGAACTATAACGAAGACTGTGTGATTGATGGGACCGAAGGGTATGCTTACACATAGGACAGCCAAGGACAGAGTGGGGGCCAGGTGTCAGTACCCATTGATCAGGAAGGTCCTTATGTGCAACGGCGGTTGATGGGGACATCTGAAAACTTTTTAGTTGATACCGGTGCAATGAATAGTTCCATTTCTCGTTCACTTGTCCCAGGGGCAGCTCTGTCCGGGCAGAATAATGTTTCGGTGGGATTTTCTGGAATTTCGGTGGTGAGCCCCATTTCTAAACCTATTCCGTTTACAATTGGTCCAGTTACAGTGGACTCTCTGTTCTGTTGACTTCACATTGTGGGGAGAATCTATTAGGATTGGATCTGTTGAAGAAATTGCATGCGCAAATTCATTGTTCCACTGATGGTGTTTATCTGACTTCACAATCCCCTGGTAAACATACTTTGCAGTGCTTCGCTAAAAATTAACCCTTCCCTTCTGAGTTTGCTGCTATCCCAGCGACACAGTGGGCCACAGGAGACACAGATGTAGGATTGTTAAAGATTCTACCCGTTTCTATTACTTTGAAACAAAATGTTCGTTAACCGCGGATACCTCAATACAAAATTTCTCCGGCAGGTGAGAAAGCTTTGCCCTCCATCATACAAGATTTGATCGAGAAGGGTGTTGTGGAAGAAACGGCTACCAATATATGCAACAGTCCCATTTTACAGATTTTGAAAAAGGCCCCTGTCGGGAGCGATCCTGACCATGTTGATACTTATCGCTTTGTAATTGACATGCGAGAAATTAACAAGATAGTGGTGCCGCAATACCCTGTGGTTTCTGACATCACTACTATCCTCACGATGATTCCTGCCACTGCTAAATATTTTTCCGTTATTGATTTAAAGAATGCTTTCTTTAGCATTCCGATTCACCCTGATAGCTCTCATATTTTTGGCTTCTCCTTATCTGGTCGCAGCTTCCGGTTTTGTCGCGCTTCCCAGGGGTACACTGAGAGTCCTTGAATTTATAGTCACGCTCTGAAAGCATTATTGGATGATTTGACCTTGCCTCCTGGTAATGTGCTCTTGCAATATGTCGACGATCTGTTGGTGGCTTACGACACTGAAGAAGGTTGTAAAAAAGCCATGTCTCATTTGGTGGCTAATGGTAATAAAGTATCTCTTTCCAAATTTCAATATTGTCGACAGGAGGTGACCTTCCTTGGTCATCTACTTTCGAAAGAGGGAAGGAGACTAACCCCTGAGCGTGTGACTACCATTTCTAACATGTCTGTCCATGGAATCAGTGTGATGTTCGTGCATTTCTCGGCATAACTTCTTACTGTCGCCGGTGGATTCCTAATTTTTCCCTCCTCACTAAACCTTTCCTGTACTTAACCACTAAAGATGTGCATGAACCTCTACCCTGGACTGATGAGTGTCAGAAACCTTTTGATTCTTTGAAATCAGCGCTTTGCTCTGTACCCGTCTTGGGTACTCCTGACTACCAAAATCTTTTGTGCTTTATGTACACGAGGTGTATGGTTGCTCGCTTTCTGTGTTGGCACAATGATTTGGTGGTAAGCAGATACCTTATGCCTATTTCTCTGCAGTGTTGGATAACGTGGCCAGAGCACTTCCTAGCTGTTTAAGGGCTGCTGCTGCAGTCGCAGAGGCCATTCGACAGTCCGAAGGGCTAGTTCTGAATAATGACCTCACAGTGATGGTACTGCACACTGTGGATACATTACTGAACAAAACGAATACCCAGCACCTTATAAGTGCGCGTCTTACAGGCTATGAATTGAATTTGTTTGCTCCCCATATTACAATTAAATGTTGTGCCACTCTGAACCCCCCCACGTTACTACCCCTCCCTTCGGACGAGAAAAACAATGATGTACATGATTGTATATTTTGGACGGAGGAAGAGACGAAGGGACGGGTAGATCTCACCGACATTCCTCTATCTGACCCTGAAGGGGACTTGTATGTCGATGGCTCTTGTTTCAAGTTACCAGATGGCACGACAACTGCTGCATATGCGATAACTACTCTAAACCCTGTGGTTGAGGCTTCCCGAGTACCTTATCAGTCAGCACAGGCAGCTGAGTTAGTGGCATTGCTTCGGGCCTGTGAGTTAAGTGAACGATTAAGAGTAAATATTTACACAGACAGCCAAACGCCTTTGGCGTGACTCATAGCTTTGGCCGACTGTGGGCGGAAAGGGGTTTTCTTACTTTCCATGGTCAGAGAATACAACATGGCCCTTTGATTCTACGATTACTGACAGCATTGATATTACCAGAAATGGTGGCCGTAGTTAAATGCAGTGCACATAAGACAAGACAGTGGTGGATAAAGCAGGTGAAGGTAATGCTTTTGCTGATCAGATAGCTAACGAAACTGCCAAATCCAAAATGACTTCAATGTTCGTTACTACTTCTGCTAGGTGGGTGGTGGAGACGGAAATGTTTAACAATACCATGGAGAGTGTTCAAGAAATACAGAAAGAAGCTACCCCCGCTGAACTGGCTCACTGGGAGAAGGAAGTGGGGAGATTAGATGCAAATGATTGCTGGATTGATTTCTCTGAGAAACAGTGATGGTTGTTGCCTAATGCATTAGTGAAAGCCGTAGTGACCATGGCACACGGCTCAGCACATATTGGGGCAAAGGGTATTTGAGCACTTCTAGACCCTGTGTGGAATAATCCTAATATCCCAAGAACTGCTGCTCATTTGGTGCAATATTGCATGGTTTGTTTACGTCATGATCCTGGAGGTAGGGAATCTGTTCTGAGTGGAAATTTTGCACCACCATCCTTGCCTTTTGAAGTGCTCCAAATGGAGTATGTCTTGGTCGTGGTGTGTGCCTTCAGTAAATGGGTGGAGGACTACCCGACCAAAGAAAATACTGCTCTGGCGACGGCAAAGGCTATGATAAAAGAATACTTCCCACGCTATGGATTGCCTCGGGTGATATGGACCGACACCCTCAGTCTGCTGGACTAGTCAAGAAGTGTAATGGAATACTGAAACTTAAACTGGCAAAGATTCAAGAAAGTACTGGGTTGAGATGGCCAGACGCCCTACCACTAGCACTGATGTCAATACGAGTTACCCCACATTCCCATTCTGGCTTAGCTCCCTACGAGGTGAACTTTGAGCGCCTTGCTAATGTTTGGGGTGTCCCGAGACCCAGAAAGTATCGTGATATTGAATACCCTATGATGACAGATTATTGGTATGCCTTGACTAAAGATCTTCGTTCTATTCATCAACAGCTTTCAGCAGTTTATCAGCCCCTGCCGGAGGGTCCGAGACATCGTCGTTTGGAACTAGGACAGTGGGTTCTGGTCCGCAACTATCAGCGTAAATCCAGTCTGGTCCCTCGTTGGTCCGAGCCTTTTCAGATTCTACTGGCCACGCGGACGGTGGTTAAGGTGAACGACAGGAGACATTGGATCCATGTCTCACACCTAAAGAAACTGCCCCTCCCGCTTCCTTATGATCAGTGAGACCAAGGAGGAGTTTTGACCCAGGAAAGTGAACAAGCCCCTCACTGTGTTCCTTTTTCTGATGCCCAGGAAGTTGGAGAAGGGCAAGGAGAAGGAGCACCGGGCCAGGAATGGGTTTTGTCATCTGCACAAGTGAGTGCCCCTGATTCTGTTGCCCTTACATTTGAACGAGAGGCTCGTAGTATCCCTGTTGCAACGGATTCACCATCCTCTGTTTTGTTCCCTGATCCATGTTCGACACAATCTGCGACCCAGAAAACGACACAGTACCCCAGGTGAAGATGGTAAGAGATAGGGAGAGACTTGAGTTCTAGGGTTTGTTAGATACACTTCTGGGGTACTGAGCGAGACACTGGACTGAACACGCTAAGAGCCTTGAACATCTGCTTGCTCTGTTCAGAAAGAAAGACTGAATTTTGTTTTGTGAAAAAGGGCCCAGGTTGTGCTTTCTTCAAGGGTTGTGTGAGAAGGTAACTCCAACGTGAGAAGTTTGCTTGGTCTTATTTGTGATGAACGATAGGAGCCTGCCTGTGAGGCTCCAGACGGACACAGGAAAGAAGCACCCTCTGGCATGTTGGACTGCATTGCCCGAGTTTATTTTTGGATTTTTAGCTAGCATGTACCCTTTTGCTTGTTTTGTCCCCGAAGACGAGCGTCCTTTTGCACCACATCACTTCCCTGTAAATATGCCTGTCTTTTCTAGTTGGACCCAACGTGTTAAGGTTGCATTTATGGTCATTAGAGGGACCTTGTTAATAATATTATTGAGAGTGTTCGTATATTTAGAATTTCGCCACCCTAAGCATACTATCTTAGGAACTACTGCCCCGCCTCCGGAACATGTATTTTATACCATGGCCCCACATAAGGAAAGGCATCGTCAGACTTACACGAAAAATGTATTTGTTGAAATGCTTCATCAAACACACAGCGCTACCAATACTACAAATTTTTGGGTCTGTGGCCTTCTGCCCTCTGTTATGCACACGCATGATTTATTTATATCTTGACCCCTGTCTTATTAAAGAAGTTGTGAAGCTTGGTTTAAATTACTCTCTATGATGTATATGCATTATACAGTAGATACTCAAATATATTCGGAGACAGATTATGAGATGATTCTAGCATATATAGGAGCACACCAAGGATTTGACCGAGAGGGAAATAATGGAGAGGGATCCTTAGATCCGAATGCGTGCATGAATATGTATACGACATATGAAAACATCACCTGGTTAAAGAATGAAATTTTGGATTTTGCAGAGTTTAATGTCACCCAGTATTTTCAACAATTTAAGGAAAGAAATGTTACAGATGATAGGGCTATTCCAGTACCTATATTAAATAGTACCTCTGCATTTTGTGTTCAGGGAGTAGGACACATCTCGGTAGTGGACAGTCGATGCAATTATACCTATCGGTTACGTACCTTCAGTAGTCCACCATTGTTGACTCCCCATAATGTATATTTCGTCTGTGGAGAAAATGCCTATACTTGGCTTCCCCGCGGCTGGGCCGGCTGTTGTTACTTGTCTAAACTCCCCTCCTCTGAGGCCAGTCCTTCCACAGCGGCGGTAAAAGCCCAATCAGTTCAGCAAGAAATAAAGGATATAATGCAGATTGATGAAGGGATATTTGAGGACTGAACCATTTTAGTTTAGCTACATCATGCTAAAAGGGCCGTTCTGAGGGATAAAATTAGATTTTTCATACACGAGGAGTATCAGACATATACATATTGTGTTAGCATGATGTGTCTATATATACATTATTCAGTATATGCATGCAACATAACCCATATTTGTTTTATCTGGAAGGAAAAGGTTTATTTTTTCATTTGTCTCATACAAATAGAGTAGGCCGAGAACCATACAGACGCCATCTTCTTTCCTCTGTGTCAGAACACAAGCTGTAATCACGTGTTACTCTTCAGTAGTTGTCAAATCCCAGTTCATTTGAGTTACTGAGAGCAGCTGAAAGTAACTGTTTTCCCTCTGTCCTGGGACTCAAGGTTGCATCTGGCTTTGGTGCAATAAGCACATTTCTGGAGGCGCCGTGCCTACACTCCCGGGCACCAGGACGAAAGGGAGTCACCCCTCCTAACCTTTCCAGTAATAAATAGTAAATCTTTGAACCAATCATGTGTGCCATATATGGTCCTTCCTTGGGGCCCAAGGGCTGAGTGGTGTTTTTCCATTTACGGCGACTTTATGTGTTGAACTGAAAGTATATATGTTTGGTTTCAACCATGAGCCAGCAGTCTTCTCGGTGCACCTGATGGGTGAGGGTTGGAGAGGCTCCTCTATAGAGTATTTGCTTAATAAACAATTGACCCTTCTTCACTGCCAACTGACTGATTATTTGGTAATGGTATTGGGGCTATGTGGTAGCTATAGCCCTTTATGTTATTTTTACTGTACATCACAGCTCTATCTAATGCTAGACAATCAGTAATTATTATTTAATTTAGTTTAATAATAGGGCTTCTCCAGACTCTCAACCAGCGCAACAGAGGGGCTACTGCTATCTTATCCGATATATATCCCATCCCTACTTCTTCATGTAGTATGTATGCAGGGGTGGAGGGCAGGACTGCCAAGAGCTTGCCTAAACACTTGTCTTAAGCATCCTGAATGTCCTTTCCTTCCTTATATCCCCAAATCTTGCAGCCGTAAGTTGCCATAGGGATGCATTTTTCCTTGTTTACCTTCATCAGGGCCAGAATGGGTTTAGACCCTAGTCTCTTAGCAAAATATAAAGTTGCCCCGTCGCTCTAATGAGAGTATTCTTTTTTTGTTTAATTTGTGGACACCATGACCTACACTCACCAAAATGTACCCCCAATTAGGGGAATGTTGGAACCTTTGTTAGTTCGACCCCTTTAAAGTAAAATGTAGTCTTTTTTGGGGAGTTTCGATGACCGATAGACATGGTATGTGATTTCTTAAAATTTGTTGAGAGGTCTAAAGAGTCCATAAAAACCATAAAGCCATCTAAAAGTGATTGGAGACCCACTGCAGTTCTGGCTAATAGGACCGTGTCATCTGCATATAAAAGTGCAGGGATCATCTTGCCACCAAACCTAGGGATGTCTTTATAGCTGGTTATTGGAAAATCCCCTAACTTATTTATGTATGGTGTGAATAAGAGGGGGGCCAGGATAAAACCCTATCGTACCCTTCTCTTCACATCCCAGGGGGTTGTCTGATCACCGTTTCTGTTATATCTGACAGCAGCTGTATTATTTTCATGGGTAGTGTGTAAAAAGGCCACAAGCTCTGATTGGAGACCCAAATCACTTAAAAGTAACCATAAATTTGATCTGTTAACACAGTTGAATGCTTGCATCAAATCCATGAACGCCAAATGTGATATACCCTTTTTAGCAATGGTATACTTTCCTACCACTAGATGTACATTTAAACATTGGTCCAAAGTCCCTTTACCTGGCCTAAAAAAAATTACAAATTGAAAATAAAATTTCTGTGGTCCAGCCATGCCGTTAGGCAGTCAAGTAAGACTTTGCCCATAATTTTAGCTGCAGCATCTAGGATTGAGATCGGCCTGTAGCATGTAGGGTCATCCCTCGTGCCCTTTTTAAAAATGGCAACAATGACTTCCTTTCCCCATGTAAACATGCAGCATTAAAAACATGTGCTAAAATACTAGCCCAAACATTAGGATCAACCTTGTATAAATCTTTCGCGACCCCATCCGGGGCCTTTCCACCAGATGTGGATATAATTGCATTATGGACCTCCGCTACACTAAAGTGAAGTGGCGTACTAATTTGCCCACCTTCTCTGTACTCATTAAATTCTCCTAAATTGGCATCAATAAATATATGGCCAAAATGCAATACCCATTTGTCGGCTGGAATAGGCAATCAGTGTTAAAGTTTGGAGTTTGGGAAAGGAAAGGACTGTTGATTTGCTACCAAAAATTAAAGCTATCTTTCAGCACACTAGTTTGCCCCCCAGGGCATCCCATGCCTGCTCCCTTAGCTGCTTCTTCCTATTCTGAACTGCTAGCTTCTAAGCCTTTCTTTTGTCCCTGATTTCTGCTTCGTCTCTAGGGATAGATTGTAGGGCCTGCACAAGCTCGGTATGGCTCATTGAACATGTACCATTGAACCATTTAAGGGCCTTCGGGCAACTGGTCCCACCCACAACTGTGAGGTCAGATTGTACTTGTTTGTTATTTTCCAGAAGGCTGTTAAGATAGAACTATCCTGTATATCTGGGTCTAAACGAGATTCAATTTCGGGGGCACAAACGGTAAACAAATTATTCAGAAAGTTATCTGGGACAACCCTTTCCCACTTTAGACTACAAGCCTGTTCTTTGGTACTAATATCTTTGTTTGTTAAAGAAGTGGTAGGTTCTTCAGTTTTGATTGGAGGAAGTGATATAGCAACATTAAGGGGCTTATGGTCGCTAAAACAGACCAGGTGACAGTTTATTTTTCAGTGAACAAAACTAATGGAGCAGACAGTAGAATATAATCCATAGTGCTTGGCCTACCATTCCCTACATAAGTGGGTACTGAAGCCAAACTGTCTGCTTGCTGAAGGCAACATAGGTTTTGATTTGAAAGAATGCCTTCAAGCATGATACCTGGGTGTGTGTGCTCAAAATGAGTGGATGAGGAAAAAAACTACCCCTGGTCCTGGATTATGAAAAAGTTTAAATAACATTTCTGAATATTAAAATCACCTAAGATTATCACATCATAATAAAATGATTTGGCCTCCTCATAATATTCCAAAAACTCCTTTAAGTCTTGCAAATGTTCTAACTCCTGCCCTCTGGAAAAGGAATTATAAAAATGTACCACTAACAGAATGGCACGATTCTTAAAGGACAGTTCTACTGCCAAGACATGGTGGGATATACATTCAATCAAACGTGTCCTACAAGAGATCTTGAGTGAAAACATTAGGAGCAAACCCCCTCTAGCTCTACCCATATTAGATGGAATTGCATGTTTGTGAAATGAAAAGAAACCATCTAAATAAAAATAGTAATTTGTTTCCCAGGTTTCCTGGAGGGCAAAGATATGATACTTAGAAAGAAAATGGTCCCAATGTAGGCTACCTCTTTTATACCTAAATACCGCTATGTTCCATGAGAAGACCTTTTCGTGGGCAGCCATGGAGGGAATTGAGATAGTAGGAGTCCCAAGGGATGCATTAGTTGTTTCAACAGGGTCCGAGACTGATGATATATGGGTGTTTTGGATAATGTTAGATAGAAATGTAACCAACAGCTCCGGCGCACAGACCACGCACCCAACCACCGAACCAACACCTCCCACCACCATCCTCCGCGCCTGGACCCCGGTGGGCACCGAAGACACCATCCACACGATGAACACCATCCACTCCGGATCACCAACCGACCCATGCCCCCACCACGTCTTCAACAAGGCCGACTCCGTCATCGCACCCCAACTCCGGGACATCATCAACTGCTTCTTCAACACTGTCACCTTCCCAGAGAGCTGGAAGCATGCCAAACTCAGCGCCCTCCTGAAGAAACCATCAGCAGACCCCCACCAACTTCACGAACTACCGCCCCATCTCGCTCCTCCCGTTTCCTGCCAAAGTCATCGAGAAGACCGTCAACAGACAGCTTGCCGCCTTCCTCAAGACGAACGGATCCCTCGACCACTCGCAGTCCGGCTTCCGAGCCAACCACAGCACCGAGACCGCCCTCATCGCAGCCACTGAGGACATCCGAGCCCTGCTTGACAACGGGGAAACAGGGACCCTCATCCTCCTGGACCTCTCCGCAGCGTTCGATACGGCCTGCCACCGCACCCTAGTCCAGCGCCTCAGCAACATCGGAATCCAAGGGATGGCACTGGAGTGGATCATCTCGTTCCTCGCCGGAAGAACCCAGAGAGTCCGCCTCCCCCCGTTCAGATCCGAGGCCACCGTAGTCATCTGTGGAGTACCACAAGGATCATCACTCAGCCCCACCCTCTTCAACATCTACATGAGCCCCCTCGCAGCCATTGCACGTCAACACAACCTCAACATCATCTCCTACGCCGACGACACCCAGCTGATCCTCTCCCTCACCAACGACCCAGCCACCGCCAGAACCAACCTACACAAAGGGATGAAAGACCTAGCCGAGTGGATGATGAACAGCCGCCTGAAACTGAACTCAGACAAGACGAAAGTCCTCATCCTTGGATCTTCACCCTCTGCCTGGGACAACTCCTGGTGGCCCCCTGCCCTGGGCAGCCCACCCAAACCAACGGACCACGCACGCAACCTGGGCTTCATCTTGGACTCCTCCCTCTCGATGACCAGACAAGTCAACGCCGTCTCATCATCATGCTTCAACATCCTACGCATGCTCAGAAAGATCTTCCGATGGATCCCCACCGAAACCAGGAAGACGGTCACCCAGGCACTCGTCACCAGCCGACTGGACTACGGAAACACCCTCTACACCGGAACCACAGCCAAACTGCAGAAGAGACTCCAACACATCCAGAACGCCTCAGCGCGACTCATCCTGGACATCCCCCGACACAGCCACATCTCCGAACACCTGAGAGACCTGCACTGGCTCCCCGTCAGCAAGAGAATCACGTTCCTACTCCTCACCCACGCACACAAGGCCCTCCACAACCTGGGCCCCAGGTACCTCAACAACCGCCTGACCTTCTACACTCCCACCCGTCAGCTATGATCGACCAGCCACACCCTCGCCGCCGTTCCACGCATTCGAAGAGCCACCATGGGAGGAAGATCCTTCTCCTACCTGGCAGCCAAGACTTGGAACTCCCTCCCTTTCCACCTCCGTCTTACCCAAGACCACCTCTCCTTCAGGAAGCAACTCAAGACCTGGCTGTTCGAGCAGTAGCGGACCCCCCCTCCCCCAAGCACCTTGAGACCCTCCGGGTGAGTAGCGCGCTATACAAATTTCTTGATTGATTGATTGATTGACCTGTTTTGTCTTCAAGCTCTAGTCAATCATTTTTATCCAGATTCTGGAGACTAATTAGGGGTTGAAAAAGGTTACTCGTTGGTATGGTATTATCTGTATTGGTTTTGTTAACAAACCTACCTGGGTTTAAGGGTAGCTGCCATTGCCATTGCTTAGGGCATATGCCCTGGCTAGGAGGATACAAATGTTGTAGCGAGACTACTCTGATTGAAGAATTTGAGCTACTTTTATATGCGGAGCCCGTTATCAATCTAGCTTTCTCGGGTTTCTGAAAGTTAACAATTATGCAGTCTCCCACAGCAGTTTTTTTTATTTGATGGCCTATTCACCCCACTCTTCTGGTCATAATGATGTCAGATGATATATTCAGGCCATGTACAACATTTTTAGTACACCAATGAGTAACTTTATGTATTAGATCCTGGGAAGTTTGCCTGGATTCTTGAGAGAGAGAAGAAACCTCCAATAAGACTGCTACTAATGGGGTTGATGCAGGAGGCGGATCTAGAATACATTGATTCACAACCCTAGGAAGAAAATGATAGGGCAAGGTACGTGTAGGTAGGAGGGCCCTCTCAGAATTTAGAGGCCTATTTGTATGGGCTACCTGGGATTTCTGGGCTACAGATCTCATATCCTCAGTCAAATTTGACTGTCTAATTCTACTGGACGTTTCCTCAGTCCCTGCAACATTTAAACATGGGCCTGATGGAATTGAGTTTGTATTCTGAGTTGGAACCTCCGCCCCCTTCCCCTGTCAGTTTTGGCACAGGCATCATAACACATTTATTACAATTGGTGATAGAGTCATGAAATATCTTCTCAACCTTTTCCACTTTTGGCATTATTGGGGCTAAAAGATCTTTCGTCATTGACTCCAGTTTTACAAATAAAATATCCAATATCTGTTCTAAATTCAAACCAGTTTGTAATGGTGTTTGTGTCCGTGGAGTCTTCCTCAAAGACTTATTACAGACAATTTGTTTTCTCTTGGACGGAGGTAAGTCTGAGGCCACATTGTTCCCCTCTGTTATTTTAGCTGACAGAGTGCTAGGTGACATGTCAGGTTCGTCAGGGGTGGGCATTTGATGTAAGGGGGCAGAAATAGTGGCGCTTAACCAGCCATCTAAAGGACCCACAGTGTCTGATGGTTTTACTTTGGCCCCATCCTTGCCTGTAGCATTTTTCCTGCTTCCAGTGGAAGTCTTCTCTCTGTCAGGGCTATCTCCTGCGTATTCGCTTGTGCAGCTTTAGTTAGGAAGGATTCAATTGTACTGGCCATACAGACCCCCGGGGTCCCCCCGTGCAAGGTGGGTGCTTTCCTTTTGCCCATTTGCAAAGCTGAGCCCAAAGCCCTGTAGCATCACAATAAAATACTGGAATGGCCAAGGCTAATAGGCATAGGAAGGCGCTGGCATGATTTTACTATCTCTTTATCTTTGTTTTTGCAATTAAACAGATTAAAAAGTACCTAGCTTTAGTGACTGGATTTTCAGCACAATTTCCCAATATGCAAGCGAAAGGATCCGGGTAAAAACAACCAAAGGGTTCTGCCCAGCCCAGCCTCCTCAGGTCCATGACGGGTCATAGTCGGGTCCGCCCTTGGCCCAGGCACGCCCGCACCGTCTCGCGCTGCGGGAGCCTAGTTGTGCTTTTATGCGCTTCTTGGCGTGGTCGGAGTGACATCACCACCTTCTGGCGCTTGACTTTGAGGGGCTTGGAGTCCACCTGGCTGCGGCTGTAACCCTGGTGCTGCTGGATCCCCGCTGTCAGCTCCCGCACTGCGCTTTTTACGCGCCTCCTGATGATTGAATTTGTGGGGTCTGGAGTCCCCCTGGCTGCGGCTGTAACCCCGGTGCTGCTGGCTCTATTTTCACAAATACTTCCCTGGATATAAACATCAAAGAAGGGCTGTTCCAACTTACTGGTATGTATACTATTTTTTTGATAAGTGGTAGTCAAATTCATCGTCTTCACTTGAGGTTACTCTATGTCAGGGGTCTCCAAACCGGTCCTGGAGGGCCGGATCCATGCCAGATTTTTGGGATATCCCCACTGAGATACATGGAGTAATTTTAAAAATCTGGCATGGATCTGGCCCTCCAGGACCGGTTTGGAGACCCCTGCTCTATGTGATTGTTTTTCCTTCAGCTCTGTTCTGAGTGGAAATTTTGCACCACCATCCTTGCCTTTTGAAGTGCTCCAAATGGAGTATGTCTTGGTCGTGGTGTGTGCCTTCAGTAAATGGGTGGAGGACTACCCGACCAAAGAAAATACTGCTCTGGCGACGGCAAAGGCTATGATAAAAGAATACTTCCCACGCTATGGATTGCCTCGGGTGATATGGACCGACACCCTCAGTCTGCTGGACTAGTCAAGAAGTGTAATGGAATACTGAAACTTAAACTGGCAAAGATTCAAGAAAGTACTGGGTTGAGATGGCCAGACGCCCTACCACTAGCACTGATGTCAATACGAGTTACCCCACATTCCCATTCTGGCTTAGCTCCCTACGAGGTGAACTTTGAGCGCCTTGCTAATGTTTGGGGTGTCCCGAGACCCAGAAAGTATTGTGATATTGAATACCCTATGATGACAGATTATTGGTATGCCTTGACTAAAGATCTTCGTTCTATTCATCAACAGCTTTCAGCAGTTTATCAGCCCCTGCCGGAGGGTCCGAGACATCGTTTGGAACCAGGACAGTGGGTTCTGGTCCGCAACTATCAGCGTAAATCCAGTCTGGTCCCTCGTTGGTCCGAGCCTTTTCAGATTCTACTGGCCACGCGGACGGTGGTTAAGGTGAACGACAAGAGACATTGGATCCATGTCTCACACCTAAAGAAACTGCCCCTCCCGCTTCCTTATGATCAGTGAGACCAAGGAGGAGTTTTGACCCAGGAAAGTGAACAAGCCCCTCACTGTGTTCCTTTTTCTGATGCCCAGGAAGTTGGAGAAGGGCAAGGAGAAGGAGCACCGGGCCAGGAATGGGTTTTGTCATCTGCACAAGTGAGTGCCCCTGATTCTGTTGCCCCTACATTTGAACGAGAGGCTCGTAGTATCCCTGTTGCAACGGATTCACCATCCTCTGTTTTGTTCCCTGATCCATGTTCGACACAATCTGCGACCCAGAAAACGACACAGTACCCCAGGTGAAGATGGTAAGAGATAGGGAGAGACTTGAGTTCTAGGGTTTGTTAGATACACTTCTGGGGTACTGAGCGAGACACTGGACTGAACGCGCTAAGAGCCTTGAACATCTGCTTGCTCTGTTCAGAAAGAAAGACTGAATTTTGTTTTGTGAAAAAGGGCCCAGGTTGTGCTTTCTTCAAGGGTTGTGTGAGAAGGTAACTCCAACGTGAGAAGTTTGCTTGGTCTTATTTGTGATGAACGATAGGAGCCTGCCTGTGAGGCTCCAGACGGACACAGGAAAGAAGCACCCTCTGGCATGTTGGACTGCATTGCCCGAGTTTATTTTTGGATTTTTAGCTAGCATGTACCCTTTTGCTTGTTTTGTCCCCGAAGACGAGCGTCCTTTTGCACCACATCACTTCCCTGTAAATATGCCTGTCTTTTCTAGTTGGACCCAACGTGTTAAGGTTGCATTTATGGTCATTAGAGCGACCTTGTTAATAATATTATTGAGAGTGTTCGTATATTTAGAATTTCGCCACCCTAAGCATACTATCTTAGGAACTACTGCCCCGCCTCCGGAACATGTATTTTATACCTTGGCCCCACATAAGGAAAGGCATCGTCAGACTTACACGAAAAATGTATTTGTTGAAATGCTTCATCAAACACACAGCGCTACCAATACTACAAATTTTGGGGTCTGTGGCCTTCTGCCCTCTGTTATGCACAAGCATGATTTATTTATATCTTGACCCCTGTCTTATTAAAGAAGTTGTGAAGCTTGGTTTAAATTACTCTCTATGATGTATATGCATTATACAGTAGATACTCAAATATATTCGGAGACGGATTATGAGATGATTCTAGCATATATAGGAGCACACCAAGGATTTGACCGAGAGGGAAATAATGGAGAGGGATCCTTAGATCCGAATGCGTGTATGAATATGTATACGACATATGAAAACATCACCTGGTTAAAGAATGAAATTTTGGATTTTGCAGAGTTTAATGTCACCCAGTATTTTCAACAATTTAAGGAAAGAAATGTTACAGATGATAGGGCTATTCCAGTACCTATATTAAATAGTACCTCTGCATTTTGTGTTCAGGGAGTAGGACACATCTCGGTAGTGGACAGTCGATGCAATTATACCTATCGGTTACGTACCTTCAGTAGTCCACCATTGTTGACTCCCCATAATGTATATTTCGTCTGTGGAGAAAATGCCTATACTTGGCTTCCCTGCGGCTGGGCCGGCTGTTGTTACTTGTCTAAACTCCCCTCCTCTGAGGCCAGTCCTTCCACAGCGGCGGTAAAAGGCCAATCAGTTCAGCAAGAAATAAAGGATATAATGCAGATTGATGAAGGGATATTTGAGGACTGAACCATTTTAGTTTAGCTACATCATGCTAAAAGGGCCGTTCTGAGGGATAAAATTAGATTTTTCATACACGAGGAGTATCAGACATATACATATTGTGTTAGCATGATGTGTCTATATATACATTATTCAGTATATGCATGCAACATAACCCATATTTGTTTTATCTGGAAGGAAAAGGTTTATTTTTTCAATTGTCTCATACAAATAGAGTAGGCCGTGAACCATACAGACGCCATCTTCTTTCCTCTGTGTCAGAACACAAGCTGTAATCACGTGTTACTCTTCAGTAGTTGTCAAATCCCAGTTCATTTGAGTTACTGAGAGCAGCTGAAAGTAACTGTTTTCCCTCTGTCCTGGGACTCAAGGTTGCATCTGGCTTTGGTGCAATAAGCACATTTCTGGAGGCGCAGTGCCTACACTCCCGGGCACCAGGACGAAAGGGAGTCACCCCTCCTAACCTTTCCAGTAATAAATAGTAAATCTTTGAACCAATCATGTGTGCCATATATGGTCCTTCCTTGGGGCCCAAGGGCTGAGTGGTGTTTTTCCATTTACGGCGACTTTATGTGTTGAACTGAAAGTATATATGTTTGGTTTCAACCATGAGCCAGCAGTCTTCTCGGTGCACCTGATGGGTGAGGGTTGGAGAGGCTCCTCTTTAGAGTATTTGCTTAATAAACAATTGACCCTTCTTCACTGCCAACTGAGTGATTATTTGGTAATGGTATTGGGGCTATGTGGTAGCTATAGCCCTTTATGTTATTTTTACTGTACATCGCAGCTCTATCTAATGCTAGACAATCAGTAATTATTATTTAATTTAGTTTAATAATAGGGCTTCTCCAGACTCTCAACCAGCGCAACAGAGGGGCTACTGCTATCTTATCCGATATATATCCCATCCCTACTTCTTCATGTAGTATGTATGCAGGGGTGGAGGGCAGGACTGCCAAGAGCTTGCCTAAACACTTGTCTTAAGCATCCTGAATGTCCTTTCCTTCCTTATATCCCCAAATCTTGCAGCCGTAAGTTGCCATAGGGATGCATTTTTCCTTGTTTACCTTCATCAGGGCCAGAATGGGTTTAGACCCTAGTCTCTTAGCAAAATATAAAGTTGCCCCGTCGCTCTAATGAGAGTATTCTTTTTTTGTGTAATTTGTGGACACCATGACCTACACTCACCAAAATGTACCCCCAATTAGGGGAATGTTGGAACCTTTGTTAGTTCGACCCCTTTAAAGTAAAATGTAGTCTTTTTTGGGGAGTTTCGATGACCGATAGACATGGTATGTGATTTCTTAAAATTTGTTGAGAGGTCTAAAGAGTCCATAAAAACCATAAAGCCATCTAAAAGTGATTGGAGACCCACTGCAGTTCTGGCTAATAGGACCGTGTCATCTGCATATAAAAGTGCAGGGATCATCTTGCCACCAAACCTAGGGATGTCTTTATAGCTGGTTATTGGAAAATCCCCTAACTTATTTATGTATGGTGTGAATAAGAGGGGGGCCAGGATAAAACCCTATCGTACCCTTCTCTTCACATCCCAGGGGGTTGTCTGATCACCGTTTCTGTTATATCTGACAGCAGCTGTATTATTTTCATGGGTAGTGTGTAAAAAGGCCACAAGCTCTGATTGGAGACCCAAATCACTTAAAAGTAACCATAAATTTGATCTGTTAACACAGTTGAATGCTTGCATCAAATCCATGAACGCCAAATGTGATATACCCTTTTTAGCAATGGTATACTTTCCTACCACTAGATGTACATTTAAACATTGGTCCAAAGTCCCTTTACCTGGCCTAAAAAAAATTACAAATTGAAAATAAAATTTCTGTGGTCCAGCCATGCCGTTAGGCAGGCAAGTATGACTTTGCCCATAATTTTAGCTGCAGCATCTAGGATTGAGATCGGCCTGTAGCATGTAGGGTCATCCCTCGTGCCCTTTTTAAAAATGGGAACAATGACTTCCTTTCCCCATGTAAACATGCAGCATTAAAAACATGTGCTAAAATACTAGCCCAAACATTAGGATCAACCTTGTATAAATCTTTCGCGACCCCATCCGGGGCCTTTCCACCAGATGTGGATATAATTGCATTATGGACCTCCGCTACACTAAAGTGAAGTGGCGTACTAATTTGCCCACCTTCTCTGTACTCATTAAATTCTCCTAAATTGGCATCAATAAATATATGGCCAAAATGCAATACCCATTTGTCGGCTGGAATAGGCAATCAGTGTTAAAATTTGGAGTTTGGGAAAGGAAAGGACTGTTGACTTGCTACCAAAAATTAAAGCTATCTTTCAGCACACTAGTTTGCCCCCCAGGGCATCCCATGCCTGCTTCCTTAGCTGCTTCTTCCTATTCTGAACTGCTAGCTTCTAAGCCTTTCTTTTGTCCCTGATTTCTGCTTCGTCTCTAGGGATAGATTGTAGGGCCTGCACAAGCTCGGTATGGCTCATTGAACATGTACCATTGAACCATTTAAGGGCCTTCGGGCAACTGGTCCCACCCACAACTGTGAGGTCAGATTGTACTTGTTTGTTATTTTCCAGAAGGCTGTTAAGATAGAACTATCCTGTATATCTGGGTCTAAACGAGATTCAATTCCGGGGGCACAAACGGTAAACAAATTATTCAGAAAGTTATCTGGGACAACACTTTCCCACTTTAGACTACAAGCCTGTTCTTTGGTACTAATATCTTTGTTTGTTAAAGAAGTGGTAGGTTCTTCAGTTTTGATTGGAGGAAGTGATATAGCAACATTAAGGGGCTTATGGTCGCTAAAACATGACCAGGTGACAGTTTATTTTTCAGTGAACAAAACTAATGGAGCAGACAGTAGAATATAATCCATAGTGCTTGGCCTACCATTCCCTACATAAGTGGGTACTGAAGCCAAACTGTCTGCTTGCTGAAGGCAACATAGGTTTTGATTTGAAAGAATGCCTTCAAGCATGATACCTGGGTGTGTGTGCTCAAAATGAGTGGATGAGGAAAAAAACTACCCCTGGTCCTGGATTATGAAAAAGTTTAAATAACATTTCTGAATATTAAAATCACCTTAGATTATCACATCATAATGAAATGATTTGGCCTCCTCATAATATTCCAAAAACTCCTTTAAGTCTTGCAAATGTTCTAACTCCTGCCCTCTGGAAAAGGAATTATAAAAATGTACCACTAACAGAATGGCACGATTCTTAAAGGACAGTTCTACTGCCAAGACATGGTGGGATATACATTCAATCAAACGTGTCCTACAAGAGAGCTTGAGTGAAAACATTAGGAGCAAACCCCCTCTAGCTCTACCCATATTAGATGGAATTGCATGTTTGTGAAATGAAAAGAAACCATCTAAATAAAAATAGTAATTTGTTTCCCAGGTTTCCTGGAGGGCAAAGATATGATACTTAGAAAGAAAATGTTCCCAATGTAGGCTACCTCTTTTATACCTAAATCCCGCTATGTTCCATGAGAAGACCTTTTCGTGGGCAGCCATGGAGGGAATTGAGATAGTAGGAGTCCCAAGGGATGCATTAGTTGTTTCAACAGGGTCCGAGAGTGATGGTATATGGGTGTTTTGGATAATGTTAGATAGAAATGTAACCAACAGCTCCGGCGCACAGACCACGCACCCAACCACCGAACCAACACCTCCCACCACCATCCTCCGCGCCTGGACCCCGGTGGGCACCGAAGACACCATCCACACGATGAACACCATCCACTCCGGATCACCAACCGACCAATGCCCTCACCACGTCTTCAACAAGGCCGACTCCGTCATCGCACCCCAACTCCGGGACATCATCAACTGCTTCTTCAACACTGTCACCTTCCCAGAGAGCTGGAAGCATGCCGAACTCAGCGCCCTCCTGAAGAAACCATCAGCAGACCCCCACCAACTTCACGAACTACCGCCCCATCTCGCTCCTCCCGTTTCCTGCCAAAGTCATCGAGAAGACCGTCAACAGACAGCTTGCCGCCTTCCTCAAGACGAACGGATCCCTCGACCACTCGCAGTCCGGCTTCCGAGCCAACCACAGCACCGAGACCGCCCTCATCGCAGCCACTGACGACATCCGAGCCCTGCTTGACAACGGGGAAACAGGGACCCTCATCCTCCTGGACCTCTCCGCAGCGTTCGATACGGCCTGCCACCGCACCCTAGTCCAGCGCCTCAGCAACATCGGAATCCAAGGGATGGCACTGGAGTGGATCATCTCGTTCCTCGCCGGAAGAACCCAGAGAGTCCGCCTCCCCCCGTTCAGATCCGAGGCCACCGTAGTCATCTGTGGAGTACCACAAGGATCATCACTCAGCCCCACCCTCTTCAACGTCTACATGAGCCCCCTCGCAGCCATTGCACGTCAACACAACCTCAACATCATCTCCTACGCCGACGACACCCAGCTGATCCTCTCCCTCACCAACGACCCAGCCACCGCCAGAACCAACCTACACAAAGGGATGAAAGACCTAGCCGAGTGGATGATGAACAGCCGCCTGAAACTGAACTCAGACAAGACGAAAGTCCTCATCCTTGGATCTTCACCCTCTGCCCGGGACAACTCCTGGTGGCCCCCTGCCCTGGCCAGCCCACCCAAACCAACGGACCACGCACGCAACCTGGGCTTCATCTTGGACTCCTCCCTCTCGATGACCAGACAAGTCAACGCCGTCTCATCATCATGCTTCAACATCCTACGCATGCTCAGAAAGATCTTCCGATGGATCCCCACCGAAACCAGGAAGACGGTCACCCAGGCACTCGTCACCAGCCGACTGGACTACAGAAACACCCTCTACACCGGAACCACAGCCAAACTGCAGAAGAGACTCCAACACATCCAGAACGCCTCAGCGCGACTCATCCTGGACATCCCCCGACACAGCCACATCTCCGAACACCTGAGAGACCTGCACTGGCTCCCCGTCAGCAAGAGAATCACGTTCCTACTCCTCACCCACGCACACAAGGCCCTCCACAACCTGGGCCCCAGGTACCTCAACAACCGCCTGACCTTCTACACTCCCACCCGTCAGCTATGATCGACCAGCCACACCCTCGCCGCCGTTCCACGCATTCGAAGAGCCACCATGGGAGGAAGATCCTTCTCCTACCTGGCAGCCAAGACTTGGAACTCCCTCCCTATCCACCTCCGTCTTACCCAAGACCACCTCTCCTTCAGGAAGCAACTCAAGACCTGGCTGTTCGAGCAGTAGCGGACCCCCCCCCTCCCCCAAGCACCTTGAGACCCTCCGGGTGAGTAGCGCGCTATACAAATTTCTTGATTGATTGATTGATTGACCTGTTTTGTCTTCAAGCTCTAGTCAATCATTTTTATCCAGACTCTGGAGACTAATTAGGGGTTGAAAAAGGTTACTCGTTGGTATGGTATTATCTGTATTGGTTTTGTTAACAAACCTACCTGGGTTTAAGGGTAGCTGCCATTGCCATTGCGTAGGGCATATGCCCTGGCTAGGAGGATACAAATGTTGTAGCGAGACTACTCTGATTGAAGAATTTGAGCTACTTTTATATGCGGAGCCCGTTATCAACCTAGCTTTCTCGGGTTTCTGAAAGTTGACAATTATGCAGTCTCCCACAGCAGTTTTATTTATTTGATGGCCTATTCACCCCACTCTTCTGGTCATAATGATGTCAGATGATATATTCAGGCCATGTACAACATTTTTAGTACACCAATGAGTAACTTTATGTATTAGATCCTGGGAAATTTGCCTGGATTCTTGAGAGAGAGAAGAAACCTCCAATAAGACTGCTACTAATGGGGTTGATGCAGGAGGCAGATCTAGAATACATTGATTCACAACCCTAGGAAGAAAATGATAGGGCAAGGTACGTGTAGGTAGGAGGGCCCTCTCAGAATTTAGAGGCCTATTTGTATGGGCTACCTGGGATTTCTGGGCTACAGATCTCATATCCTCAGTCAAATTTGACTGTCTAATTCTACTGGACGTTTCCTCAGTCCCTGCAACATTTAAACATGGGCCTGATGGAATTGAGTTTGTATTCTGAGTTGGAACCTCCGCCCCCTTCCCCTGTCAGTTTTGGCACAGGCATCATAACACATTTATTACAATTGGTGATAGAGTCATGAAATATCTTCTCAACCTTTTCCACTTTTAGCATTATTGGGGCTAAAAGATCTTTCGTCATTGACTCCAGTTTTACAAATAAAATATCCAATATCTGTTCTAAATTCAAACCAGTTTGTAATGGTGTTTGTGTCCGTGGATTCTTCCTCAAAGACTTATTACAGACAATTTGTTTTCTCTTGGACGGAGGTAAGTCTGAGGCCACATTGTTCCCCTCTGTTATTTTAGCTGACAGAGTGCTAGGTGACATGTCAGGTTCGTCAGGGGTGGGCATTTGATGTAAGGGGGCAGAAATAGTGGCGCTTAACAAGCCATCTAAAGGACCCACAGTGTCTGATGGTTTTACTTTGGCCCCATCCTTGCCTGTAGCATTTTTCCTGCTTCCAGTGGAAGTCTTCTCTCTGTCAGGGCTATCTCCTGCGTATTCGCTTGTGCAGCTTTAGTTAGGAAGGATTCAATTGTACTTGCCATACAGACCCCCGGGGTCCCCCCGTGCAAGGTGGGTGCTTTCCTTTTGCCCATTTGCAAAGCTGAGCCCAAAGCCCTGTAGCATCACAATAAAATACTGGAATGGCCAAGGCTAATAGGCATAGGAAGGCGCTGGCATGATTTTACTATCTCTTTATCTTTGTTTTTGCAATTAAACAGATTAAAAAGTACCTAGCTTTAGTGACTGGATTTTCAGCACGATTTCCCAATATGCAAGCGAAAGGATCCGGGTAAAAACAACCAAAGGGTTCTGCCCAGCCCAGCCTCCTCAGGTCCATGACGGGTCATAGTCGGGTCCGCCCTTGGCCCGGGCACGCCCGCACCGTCTCGCGCTGCGGGAGCCTAGTTGTGCTTTTATGCGCTTCTTGGCGTGGTCGGAGTGACGTCACCACCTTCTGGCGCTTGACTTTGAGGGGCTTGGAGTCCACCTGGCTGCGGCTGTAACCCTGGTGCTGCTGGCTCCCCGCTGTCAGCTCCCGCACTGCGCTTTTTACGCGCCTCCTGATGATTGAATTTGTGGGGTCTGGAGTCCCCCTGGCTGCGGCTGTAACCCCGGTGCTGCTGGCTCTATTTTCACAAATACTTCCCTGGATATAAACATCAAAGAAGGGCTGTTCCAACTTACTGGTATGTATACTATTTTTTTGATAAGTGGTAGTCAAATTCATCGTCTTCACTTGAGGTTACTCTATGTCAGGGGTCTCCAAACCGGTCCTGGAGGGCCGGATCCATGCCAGATTTTTGGGATATCCCCACTGAGATACATGGAGTAATTTTAAAAATCTGGCATGGATCTGGCACTCCAGGACCGGTTTGGAGACCCCTGCTCTATGTGATTGTTTTTCCTTCAGCTCAATCATCACATAACATAATGAGCCCACAGGACATGTTCCTTCTGTGTGCTACTCTATACACCTGTATCAATTTCTAGACCTTCTTTAAAATGGCCCTTTTATTGCTATCTCGTAGCACAAAGATCATGTTATGGGGATGTGTTTATTGATGAACAAACCCGGGTCAACCATTTACTCACTTGTATGAAGCGCCAGGTAGTGAGGTGATTGCTGATGGAAACAGTCCATGGTTGGTCCCACCCGTAAACACTATAGACTTCAGTCTTGAGGAAACAGAGCTAGCAATAACTGCTGTGAAAAAAGGTAAAGCCCCAGGACTAGATAAAATACCGGGGTACCTGTACAAGCATGAGATCAGTGTATGGGCGCCATACATAAATAAGCTTTTTAATATAATAGTTGCCAGAGGGAATTTACCAGATAGCTGGCGGGGAGCAGAAATTATCTTAGTTTTTAAGAAGGGAGATAGATATGATCCTTCTAACTATCGCCCCATTTGTCTTTCAGACATTTTACAAAAAATCTTCTCAAGGCATCTTTTAAATCGAATGGATTTGTGGATCGATGAGAATGAGATCTTTACAAAGTTCCAAGCAGGCTTTAGACGGAACACAAGTACGAAAGACCAAGTATTTAGGTTATTTGCATTTGTTGGAAATATGTTTTTTTATTAAAAGGACATATTTATGTAGCTTTTGTTGACCTTAGGGCAGCTTTTGATTTAGTTTTGCGGGATCGTTTATGGGATTGTTTGCTTGCACTGGGTTTACCAACTTGTATGCTCCAGCAGATTAGACGATTACATGATAATAACTATGCAAGAGTACGTTGGGGCCCGAAAGGGGAACTAACAGAACCCATACCTATCAGACGGGGAGTCCACCAAGGATGTGTGCTGGCCCCTACACTTTTTTCCTTATTCGTCAACGACATCCCAGAATACTTAGATAAATGCAATAATGATTCCCCAAAACTGAATGGTGTGAGGGTTCCCTCACTCCTATTTGCGGACGATACAATCCTGATTTCGCAAACGCCCATGGGTCTACAAACACTTCTAAACTCCTTTAAAATGTATTGTGATTCAAAAGGATTAGAAGTAAATACAAAAAAAAACAAATGTATGTCCATAAATCCCCACAAGTCATTTAAAGGGCAATTCTTTCTAAATAGCCAAAGGCTTGAACTGGTTTCAAACTTCTCGTATTTGGGTGTTTCCCTAGATTCAACAACCTCATGGAAGACGCAAATTGAAAAAAGTAAAACTATTTTCCATCAGAGTACTTTACCTATTATAAAGCGTCATGGGGCAAGTTTAAGTATGTCCATTTCACAAGCACTAGAAGTTTTTAAATTTAAGGCCCAATCTGGTGATTTATATGGAGCAGAAATCTGGGGTATAAATGCAGGTAACAT
The DNA here is from genome assembly GCF_964263255.1 of Lissotriton vulgaris. Classification (NCBI taxonomy): domain Eukaryota; kingdom Metazoa; phylum Chordata; class Amphibia; order Caudata; family Salamandridae; genus Lissotriton; species Lissotriton vulgaris. Next base: position 110,089 of record NW_028254651.1, read on the forward strand.
CTTTACGATTAGCGAAAACATTTTTTATAGTAGGCTTTTGAGACTGCCCAAATGTACTCCACTTGTACCATTATTTATGGACTTAAACATGAAAAGAACAGACCACATTGCATTACTTAGGCCACTCTTGTTCTGGGTCAGACTCTGGAGTACTCTCGATCTAGTAGATTATAGACAAGGAATCTTAGAAGTTAACAAACCTTGATGTTTATACTACTAACCCTTGACTTAAGTATGTTAAAAACTGGTTTTATCGGATAGGCCTTGCCCACTTCTGGGAAGATCCAGCATGTTTGAGACAAAGATGTAAGACTCTGGTCAAGGCAAGATTTTGGTTTTATATAACACACAATTACCAAAATGACTACTCATGTGGATCCATTACACGTAGCTTTCTTGATTTTAAAGACTCTCCACTTTTTGAAGACTTTTTAAATGAGATTCAACCACCCCTAGCAAAAAGCCTGTACTTAAAATTTAGATATGGTATACTTAAAACAAAATCAGTACTAGCGAGATGAGATAAGGCCACAGGGCAATCAAAAAGTGTAAATTGTACATGTTGTCAATTAAACCAAAGAGAGGATGACAGCCATATATTGTTTTACTGTACTGCCTACGAACTAGTGAGGAGAAAATGGATTAAACCCTTGTGTAAAGCCTTAGGTATACGATCATACCTGGAAGCATATAGGATTGTTAAAACAGACACTGGACGCCTTACAGTGTCTTGTGTCAGCAGATTCCTATTGAGTGCTAGTTATACCCGTAAAAATTTGGCTCTTGATCTGTAGACATTAAATGGGTTTAAATTGCATGCAAGTTAGGTTGCCCTGATACAGGCTAGTGGTCGTTTTTGTAAAAACATCTGTCTTGTTTTTACTTATGATGCCTATTTTAATCTGGATATTTATTGTATTAGTTGATGTATTGTATATTTTCTGCTTCTCCCTGGTATGTTGTATCCACTGTATGTTGTATCCACTGTGCAAAATGTATTGTTGTTGCTTATGCATCTTTTATGGCCGAACGAGCCGAAATAAAGATTAAAATGAAATGAAATGTTATGGGGATCTTGCACACAACAAGATATTGCTCTACTCAGAAGAATACTTGACTGTACTGTGAAGTAATATGAGAAGAAACTATGAAGTGTAATAGAAAATAGCAGAGGTACTGGCATTTTAAGCAAGAAAGAGCTTCGAAATCCAATGTAGCTTTCTGAATGTTGATCAAGAGAATAGTGCCTTAACACATATTCCAGTGGATAAAAGCAGTATTATTTAATGGAATTCACACATGTTCTCTTGTGTGCATTTTAGGATACCCATCCTTTACTGTAGCCCACAAGAAAAAAGAGAAGTTACTTGAATAACAATGTCTATATTGGTCCTGAGGAAGGTGGTGATATATAGGGTGCTGAAGTGTTTCCAAATTGTTCAAGACATATGTACAGCTTCTAGGAAATGCATTTCTTTCTCATGTTTTCAAATGTATCACTGGTTAGGGCCATGCACCCACATGCATCAAACTCCGGTTTTGCGATTCCAAATTTGCGATTTTTACCGAATCGCAAATAAGGAATCGCAAAACGGCATGCATTATTGAAAGTGCATAATATTTGCGATTCGGTAAAAATCGCAATTTTTACCGAATCGCAAATATTATGCGAATTCCAATTTGTGTTTTTGCAATTCCCATTGATTCCTATGGGCCAAAAGGCCCATAGGAATCAATGGGAATTGCGAATTCGCAAATTAGAATTCGCAAAATGTTGATGCATTCCATGGGTGCAGGGGGGGTCCCCTGCACCCCTGAAATGTATTTTAAAATGGATGTTTCACACACACATGTCCTAAGGACATGTGTGTCTGTAACATGACAGTGTTTAAAATGCTAATTTGAGCATTTTAAACATTTTTCGCAAATTACCACGAGGTTCACCCCCGTGGTAATTTGCCCCCCCTAATTGCGAATTCGCAATTTTAAAATTAATCATGAATTGCTTTTAAGGAATCGCAAATTTGCGATTCCTTAAGAGCAATCGCATTTTTGGAATTCGCAAAAAATAGCGATTTTTCCAAAAATGCTTGATGCATACTAAAAAGGTATTTAGGAATCGCAAACGGCCTGGTCTAAAAGTGAAAAGAAAAAGTCCCCCTTTTTTAACTATGATATGGCGACTTTTCTCATTTCATTTTTATGAATTCATTTTTCGTCATTCTCCGCTGGGCTCTAGAAGTTCCTCTTTGTGCTCACTCTTTCTACTCAGAGTTATTTCTCTGAAGCCTATTTATCCAAACTACATAAGGAAATGTATGTATTTTCCGTCTTATCTTTTTAGAGCGGGGCCTCTTTTTGACCTGAGCGAGTGCCAGGCGAGGTGAGGCTATCTCCACATAAATTTATGGGTGAGTTTATTTATCTTTGATTCATCTTTGAACTACCCATTTTTGAACCTGAAGTGTGGACATACATAGATACTTATCTCATGGTGTCTGTTCACTACATTATGTATTTACAATTGTTTTTGTTATAGGAGAGTTCTTTCTTCCTGATGTGAGACCACCATACAAAAAATTTACTTCTGGTAGGTCATTTATTCTTTTCCACTTTTATAGTTGCAGTAGTGTAATTCCAACAGGTCCTGACAAAAGCCTTGTATGGCTGAAACTTGTTGACCATTCTATCTTCACAACTGATAGTGATTATTGTTTTACACACTATCTTCACACTGCTTTTAATCTTGTCAGTATGATGACCTCCCCCTAATAAAGTCGTTTTCTTGGCATAGGCAATCTTAATATACACTCACTTTCTGACATCTCAGAATTTTACTTTGAGCACTGCAACAATACTGCATCTTTCAACCCACCTATACTTGTTGGCTCTCCATCACTGGTTGATCTGTCGCTAGTATTCCTCTACATACAATCAAGGAGGTACTTAGCAGATACTAGTTCTCAACAAAACACAGATGATGAGACTCCGCCAATGGGTGGGCTGATGGGTATTATTTCACTTCCTCTTTTTTCTCTCTCTTAACAAAAACGTTTTTACTTACTACTTATGAGTATATAGGTTCATTGTAGCTCTCTCTCTTTAGACCCTTAGCATCCCTGTTGTGTTTGTTGAAGCATGGGCATTCCCATGCATTCACCCATAGCTTTTGATGCAGACCGAAAATTACTAAAGTCTGTAAACCTACCAGAGGATGATGTAGCAAGAAGAAATATCTTTGATTTCTCATTGTTACTTCCTCTTTGCATGTATCTTGCATTCTGTAGCATACATGCAAAAAGGGATAAGCCTCTAGGAGCATTTTTTTGAAGGAAGGTGACACCTCCTACACACAAACTATTCATACCACAACACAGGCACCTTTGCATTGTGATGTAAGGGTGCTTGTACTGGTGCTAGGCTGCTGCAGGCGCACCAGTGCGACGAGAGAGCAGACATTTTCCATATATTTGCATATATGGCACATTTCTGCTCTCTCTCTTTCACACAACACAATGCAGCAAGGTTCCTGGCTGTGCTGCCTTGGGTGAAATTTGGCCTCACATATTTTGTATTTTGTGGGTTGTGCCCCTTTGCAACTCTAGTGCCAAACAGTGCTTTAATTTTCTGTATATCTGCGGAAATAAACTTGAATTTACAACGAGAAAATCACTTTTGGGATGTGTACATGTAGGAATTTATCTCACAGTGAAGCAATGCAAATTTGTCTTCATAGCTATGCTTGCAGTCTCATAACATAAGAATGGACTTACAGAGAAGCAATAAAATGTATTAAGAACAGAGCTATGCTGGAACGTTGTTCATGATATCAAATTATGAAATTATGAATAAAGTAATAGGAAAGATTAATTTAAATTAGCATATTTTTGTAAGCAGTTGTATAGCAGCTATTTGTGTAATATATATTCCGTCAGCTCTCCCTGTTAATATGCTGAACATTTAATGTTTTCAGCCAATAAAAAATATCGTACAGTGGAGCGTGTTAATTGATGCCAAAAGAGCGTGAGGATGCTTGGTGTCTGAACTCTGGGGTATATTAACAAAGGCTTTATCTCCGCTTTTTTGGCTCTAAAAGCCAAATAAGTGGAGAGAAAAATATCGCACTATCAGCAACAGGGTGCTAACATGCAAATTTGCATGTTAGCACCTTTTTTCACTACAATTCCCTTTGCATCTCTAATGAGATGCAAAGTGGGTGTTCCAGTGCAAAATAATAGGAGAAATATCGCTAAGCGACATTTCTCCTATTATCAAGCTTCACGCTAACCCTGTTGGATACAAAAAAAGCAGCGCTAACCACGGTTAACGCTGCTTTTTTACATCTGCTAATTTTCAGATTTAGCCATGTAATCCAATGGAAGGTGGATTACATGGTTAAGTTCAGCATGGGCTATCAACAAGGATATCCCTATCCTTGTAGTTTTATAGCTGCATTACCAGTGATAACCTCCCAAAATGCTGCTATCGCTGGATTTTTTATCGCCTAGGCGGTTAGCGTTGTTAATAACGCGATAACCAGGCGATATTATCCAGCGATAGCGGGTGTTATAAAAATTAACGCTAAGCGCCCTTAGCGTTAATTTTCCCTGTTCCTTGTTAATATGCCCCTCTAACTTTTATCAAAGTGCCGGATGTTTATGAGTTGAAAAGGGAAGGTTTTCAACCTCTGCTTTTAAAAGTTGTTCTTTATGTGACTGTTGAGGTCTTCTCTTCTTGACTGAGTGTTCCTCTACTCGATGTTTGTAGTCATTGCAGAGAGGATTATGGCTATGCATTGATTGATGTGGTACCTTTTGAAAATTAGGACGTCTTAAAGTTTGAGACACGGCTGCTGGACAACTTTGGAACAACAATAATAATTATTACATTTATCTGCGAGGAAATGGCCTGGTGAAGAACTGGTCTACAATCTGTGTGAACATAATGCTTCCAGCTAGTATTCTAAATCTAGTGTAAGGTTTTCATCCACATTGTGGTGTAATTTATTTGTGCATGTGTGTTTGAGCCCTGTTGGGCTATGTCTCACGCAGACAACATACAAACATTGGGATGTTCAGGTATGCATCTGTACAGGTCCAGACCTCTTCCCTATTCCCATCTCTTCATCACTGCACTTCTTCTTCTACCACAGATGTAGAAAGGTCAGACTAAAAACTCTGGATCTGCATCAGACAATGGGCTTGGTCTTACAGAGATAAACCCTTCTCCGAAGTGTGATATATTATGATATAGGTGAATAACGGGTTCTTCTGCTCCCAATAGTATTACTGTTTAACACATATGTTCCATTAGATTTTGAACAGAGGATGAAAAGAATTAATTAGTCGTTATATCCCTTTAAGTCTACAATAGAACATCTATGTACATATTGCAGTAAAGAAAATGGAACTAATCTTTTCAGAAGCAGACATTTTTTAAGGCGATGGAAAGATAGGATTTATGCCCCACATTAGACCTTGGGTTCTCAACAAGAGATCCCGTGGGATAATGCCCATAGACTAGGAAGGACAAGTAAGAGGCTACCTTGACACTGTTCACTCCCACAATATAATGATCCAGGCACTTTTCTAAAGGGAAATGCATGCATCTAGTTCTAAGAAAATCACCATGCCAAAATATAGAGCTTTCTGTGACTGTGGCAGCAGCTGAATACTAATAAATAACATTTGCAGGAAAGAGATGGGGCAGCCGCCTTACTATGGCAGGCGATCAATGAGGCATTGTAGCTTGGACAGAGCCACTATAGTCAAATATCTGCCTAACAGTCTTAAGGCGCTTGTTATGCTAGAGCTTAGCCACCGAAAAGTAAAATATAACAGGAAGACTTGAACCGAACCCACTTCAATTAGAATAAAGCAGGAGGGATCTGAGTGCCTATGTAAAAAATGTTATATCAGAGCCCAGTGCCATTTGATATCCTATGGGGACAAAGCAGGATCCTAATCAATCAGTTGATTCCTTATATGTCTCAAAAAGATGCCCAAAAGCAGAGCTTGAAATCGAGTGACTGGAGAACCCTCCTATCATGCGGGAGTTTTAAAATGCGATTAGCCCACATGGCTCGCTTATAGCCCCAGATAAAGCTGCTAAAAGCACCCTCGAAACGTGTAAGAAATTAATCCAGAATGCAAAGGTATTAAGCGAAAGAGATATCATTTCATAAGAATGTTCATCTTGATAATGTTGCATCGGCCAGCAAATCTTTTCAGGAGACAGTTCCAAGATCGCATCCTGGCTATAACTGACTGCAGCAACGGCTCATAGTTAAGTTGAACAGTTCACTGCACATGAGTAGGCACCCTGATCTCAAGATTGGTGGCCACCGGGACATTCCCTAGAATTGGGATATCTGCTTGAAAAATTAGCAGAACATAAGTTTAGTTGAGATTGAGTTTATAGCCAGAGTCAGCCCCAAACCTCATGGCCTCATTTGATACTTGTTCGATGGTTGACATGGGGTCAGAGGTATAAATAGCGACATTGTCTGCACAGGCACTTACTTTCAGCTCTATCCCAAAAGAAATGACCAGGCTGATTGTGTGTTGGAAAGAGGAGACCTTAAGTAAGTCTCAATAAATAAGACAAACAACATTGGAGTCAGTGAACATCCCTGATGGGTACCCCTGCTGATATTAAAAACTGAAGTGCAATGTCCATCCAAAACCACTTGAGCCATTGGATTTAGATGAAGGCTCTGAATATGGAGGCTGACCTTTGTTCCTATAGATTGTGCAACATCAAAAACAGCAACTGCAGTATTAGTATAGCTGGTAGTATCCCTGCCAGGTATGATGCCATGTTGATGAGGTGAGATCAAATGTTGGGAAAGAGGGGCAAGCCATAAGGATATTGTTTTGGCATACATTTTTGCATCTGCATTACTCAAAGAGATAGGGCGATATGACCCTCTGTCCTCCAGAAGATCACTATATTAATATGGCTCCAGGAGGCGGGAGTGTTGCTCCAATCATCGATGTGCCTAACCAGCTTCATACATTTTGGGAGAAGTATTTCCCTAATTGTCTTACAAAACTCCAGTGTAATAGTATCTTCCCCACAAGCTTTTCCCATTGGCAGTGATCTGAAGTTTGTCTCCACTCTAGGCTCTCTATACCTCTCTCAAGGCTGGACGCCAAAAGCGGGTCAAGACAGGGTAAGTTTGATCCCTTTACATATTTCTCGATCTCAGATAGCCCGACCAACTGGTTTTGATCATACATACCATTATAACATTTGAGAAACTGTTTCTCGATATCTTGAGTGTCATAGTGCAGGGTACCAGCTGTAAGCCTTGCATTCTAACTACACAGCTATTATTCAAACAGCCCCTTGCTCAAGTCACTGATCTTCAGAATCATGCATTTTCGACAACACCTAGATCCAACTCCTGCCATTCATTGATCGTACCTGCATTAGTAGACAAATATAATGTCTAACGGCACTGCCAAAATCGGGCACCAATGCCGTACACTTATTGATAGAGACAATATGAACACAAGGTTTATAGTATCTGTGAATGACTATATTCTAATGTCAATAAAGAAACAGACTTTCAGACAGCGAAAATGGCAATTTACATATAAATATGCATTTCTTATTGGAAGTGTGCACCATCTCTTGTTCTAGGTGCATCTCGTTTCTTAAACATAAGTCTTGCAGACTGAGTGAGAGGGCGCCTTCATTTAGAGAGACTTGCTCCCACTAACTGTGATTGCTATTCAATCCAGGATACCACACACTTTACACTATTTTGTGCTGTTTATACCGACATCAGAAAAAAATATATAATTCCGTTGTTAAAGGGTAAGGGTTTCTCACAGGTTAAACCAGCATTACTATATTTACAATTATTGGATAACCCATGGAATATTTTTAATATTGCAAAATATTTTGTTTCAGCTGTCTGGATAAGGAAATTAAGACGCACAATATTGCTAGAATTATGAATTTTAATGGTTTTATAAATACTCATGAAATTGTTGTTAGTAAGAATTTCTTGTATTTTATAATTGTGTCTCATAAAATTGTATCTATGAATATATTGTAAAGTATACTTTTATGATTTTAATTAATCGAATAAAGTGGCATTGACTTGACTAGTTCAGTGGAGTTCATTTCGCGCAAAACAATAAGAAAGTTATCTATAAGTGGTACAGGGAAGATACATATCTTACAATGCTCCATCCTTGTGCTGATAGTCTTCTTCAGTAATAATTCATCACGTTTGTTTCGACGAAGAAGTAAGTGTTTCTTTTTTATGATATATACATATTATTATGGAGGTTGTGACTATTTTGGTTTTATTCTGTCTGAATACTCACCCCCGGACTGTATTAATTAATTTAACTTCGTATTATCATCTGAAATTGTGAATGTAAAGAGCATCAGTGACTTTACCATGTAAGTATCACTTGTATTTCATAGTTTATTCCCTATAACTGGTTTTATCTCATGGATTCCGTATGAGTCCAAGAAGGGGTGTGCCTGAATGTATAATATTTAAGGAGAACTGGTGTCACTTACTATTCCATGTCTGAGTTGCAGTTTTCAAGTTTTAAACTTAATGGAGATTTAGGTTAAGCACCAAATCCTGTGGAATGTATTATCCTTGATGCAATGGAGTTCAATCGCTAGCATAAATGTACTCTGCACAGATGAGTTCACTGTAAACGAACATGTAACAGGTGTGTGCTATTAGTAGACAATGCCAACCCCCAGATTCATTGAGGGCTTTAGTGCTCTTTAAACATTCAACCCACTGAAGGTAAAAGGTTGTAAAATAAACAGGGAGGAAGGCAAACTGAAATGTTGGAGCAGAAAGTCTATGTCAGTTTTTCCTGGGCCTAATTCACAACGTTGTCATTAGTAGAGCCCTCGACGCCCCATTCTACTGTTCTGAACTTTTGTTAATTCAAACATGGCTCAGTTACATAAAAGTGGATAGAAACAACTCTCAACTATGACCTAATGCCAAATCGTCCAAATAACCTAACTTACGATCCCACCCTCACGTCACATATCAAATATTGTATAGCTAAGAAGACTAAGACGGCTTGGTGTCAGTTCTCTCTACTAAAGAAAGGTAAACTGCTACAACAAAAAAATGGCTTCAGAACTTCTTTCATCCAAGCCCTTGTACTCTCCCATCTGGACAATGGCAATTCTCTGTCTCACAGTGTCCTACTGCCTACCTGCAAGTCACCCTACAATTTGTAATATGATTTATCAATGGCCTGAAGACATTTTACCATACCACCTGGAACTGAAAAAGTTTCGCTGGCTCTGTGTATCCTCCTGCACTACATTCAAGGCCAGCTGCATCGTCTATAAAGCCATACAAATTACCATCACCCCATCTCTACTCACACACAGGCAAGACAGAGCAAGACCGAAGAACAAGAAATGTAAAACAACAAAAAACAGTAAACATGACAATGCCTACACGCCCAAGATCTGGAGAATTTGTGGGGGAAGCTGCATATGTGCGCTCCACTGGGGTTATCTGCTTAGTTGCATAGCCAATGATCTTCCTGGCCACCCCGTCTGCACAATTCTTCAAAGAACAGTTTATCTCAAGACATAGAATACCCACCTATTCATTTAGAATTCAACAGCCTCATTACCCTGTTCCTTTTTATCGATCATGGTCTCTACCATTGACTCTCCACTGTCCAGGTGAGTCTGTGCTATATACATACACACATACATACATATGTACATACATACATACATACATACATACATGCATATAATTGAATGTCATCAACATAAAGAGTAAAGATGTGTAATGAATTTGAAGATATTTAAGAACTCTACCATTGGTTTTATGACGACATTAAACAACATTAGTGACAGTAAGTATCCCTGACACGGCAAGTATGATACTGCAGTAACTAGGGAAAAGCAAGCAAATTATGAAATGAAATGAAATGAAATGAATGAAACTTATGTAGCGCACGACTTACCCTGGGGCATCTCCGCGCTTGCTTAGGGAACCCGTCCTGGTGTTCCCCTGTGAGATAACCCTGGCAGGGTATCCACAAGGTGAAAGCCAGGCATCCCACCGCGAGGGGCCGTTGTGGAGATTAAGCAAGCTATTGCCCAGAGTCGCAGAGTGTGAACCCGTGAGTCGAGAAGGCACCGGAGCGAGAATTAACGAGTCCGTGGAATTTTGAGCCCAAGACCCGCCGAGGCGGGGAATTGAACCCTGGTCCCGGGCCGAACTCAAGCTCCAGGTCTGCTGCCTCTAACCCCTGAGCCACACTTCTCCACTATTTAATTGTGACATGATCAACCTGGCCTCTCTCCAGGGTCATCCGAAAATGTTTTGCCTTCACCCTACCTGGTTTCCGAACCAGCTTTTGTTGTCTTTGGGACTTTGCACACTTTACCACTGATATCAGTGTTAAATTGCTTGTGTTCTCCTCTAAGCATGTTAAAATTGCCCTACACATATTTGGCATAATTATTTCACTTGTGAGTCCCTAGTAAAGTAGTACTACAGCTACCAGGGGCTGGTAAATTAAAGGGTCTAGTGGACCGGCAGCACTTATTGTGCCTCCCACTCAGGTAACCCATGAAAACGTGTGTAGGCTGCCATTGCAGCCTTCGTGTGTTGTTTTAAACTGCCCCTTTGACCTGCCAAAATAAACCTTTTGCAAAGACTAAACCTTCAGTTTTAATACATATAAGTCAACCCTAGGGTAGGCTCTAAACAGGCCATAGGGCAGAGTGCATGGTTTTTAAAAGTTAGATATATACTTTAAAGTTTTTGAAATGTCTGGTGGTAAAAAACTCTCAAATTTATTTTTCACTATTGTAAGGCCTACCTCTCCCATAGGATAACATTGTATTACCTTATTACATTTAATAAGCAATAACTTTTGTTTGGGATCAGGTAGGGTTGCCCTGTTTGGTATCTCAGGAATTGTAATTTCAAACCCTCTTTAATTGTAAAGTTGGATTTTAAATAACAAATATGAACGTGCCACTTATAGAAAGTTTGCATTTTCCTACACTAACCATTCAGTGCCTGTAGCCTGTTTCCTAATTCACATGAGTTTGTATAATTGACAGCTGGCCTTTGTGTATTCCTCCTAGACAGCCACACAATAGAGGGTCTTGGTTTTGGCAGGATTGGCCATCCTGACTTGATACCTCTCACACTTTAAAGATGCTGCCTCAGCTCCCACACAAAGGACTTCACACAAGCCTATTGTGCCTGCAGACTGACTGGGACCAGGGCCGTATGGCCCTAAATTCCAGACACTTCTTTAGGGGGAGTCCCCAGACATTTCTCCACTTCAAAGTGGGCACAGGTTATAAAATAGGACCCTCAGACCCACTCTTCTACACACTTCTAGACCAGTGGACACTGCAGAAGAAGGACTGCCCTGCTGACAGATGTCTTCTATGCTGCTGAGGCCTGCCCAGTTGTTGGAGCATGAAGACTGGACCTGCTCCCTTCATCCCAGGCTACCTGACGGACTCCAAGTGCTAGTTTGCTGGCCACCTGTTCTGAGATACACAGACACTACAAGCTCCAGAGGCCTCTCTGCAACTGCCCACCTGACCTGCTGCACTGGACCAGCCTGGGCCTGCAACTGGAACTGCCTGAGACATGCTGACCTCTGTTGGAGTGAGTACCTGATTCCCAAGAGGTTCATCCCTGGTCCTGGACCATTGTTGAGGCAGGTAGGTGAGCTCATCCTGGAAGAAAAGGAGAAATCCTGATGTTTAGGCTCTTCACACCTGTGAGTGGGCCTGTTAGCTCCAAGATCTTGCTGCCCACACCATCTGCCAACTCGAAGTTCAGGTAAATGCGCACTCATACAGTATAGTAATACATTGGGTCAAATTAATGTGAAAGCAAATGGAACCAATCCAACGTTGAAGTCCTTGATTTCTTTAATTGGTCATCAAACAAAAAGACACACAGCCAGCGACACATGTTTCATCAGAGAAACAGTGTTCTCTGACTTTTCAGGTCTGGGAATGATACAAAAGATTACCTGAGAACAAGGCATGGAATCACATTGTCTGCAAACCACATTTTCCACAATTGTGGAGAGTAAAAACATCACCCAACACACGTGGAAACCAATTAATAAAAAATAATATAGCCCACAACAATGGTGAAGCAAACTACCCAATGATTTCTCAATCAATAGAAAAAGGTTTAAACATGAACAGTTGATGCAAACGTTATTTACCACCCCTCCACGATGGCATTATTGTCAACAGTAAGTTAAAAGTATACCTAGTGGAGAACCCCTGCATGATAGAGACACCAAAAACAGGGTGAGGCAAAGTGAGTTTGTGCATGAGTCCACTGAATATTAAAAAGCTCAATAGTGCCAAGGGCTATATCTAGAGGAAAAGGCCAAACAAGTACAAGAATAATGGGGTACCTCTATCGCCGAATTCAAAGTCTGCCACATCTGAGACGAAAATAGAGATAAAAAGAAAAGGAGAGGGGGTTAAATATCCTAGCTGTCTCTGCCTTTTTCCACCTCCACCTTTCCCTCCATACGTCGTGGTAGTGTGAGTTCATACATTTTCTGATTTGATAACCAGGTCCGTCATGTTCTGTTACACTCTTGACTCTAAACATATCCGTGAGCAATTTGTTCTTGCTGACAACCTCATTTTGTGGACCCTGACACTATTGGGACACTAGACCATACTGTCTTACAGACCGACTCTGGCAGTTATTGCATTACTATATAGATTTCTTTACTTAATTTTGGCATTTAATTGTGTGCATTATCCTGGTATTACTACACCTGTGACACATTTTATGTCTTCGTAATTTCTGTCGATTGCCCCGGCATTCCACTGGCTCATTACTCACTATGAGACTTTCTAGTCACGATACTGTGCAAGGTTCTGTATTTCTGGACTACTTGACAGTAAATGCCACTTCAGGCAAATTTGCTGTGTACACCACCGTGATTACGTATCTCTATGACGTCAGACTGACGTCGGCATCCTCATTCTTGTCCTTACGCTCGCATACTTCTGGAAAGCATGGTCTAGTGTTTGCGGTGACGCACGTCAATATATTGACTTCCGGGTGGTTCCAACCTCACCCCCGGATTGTATTGCAGACGCCAGAACGCCAGCACCTTAACTGAGTAAAGAAAGTTGCAGAGTATCTCCCATGGGCTTATTCCCCCAGTCATCTATTTTTCCGCCGTGTAGCATGTTTTTTCAGTACTTATATTCCTTCCTTTGCCTTTACTTCACAAAGTATCGGAAGGCACGCACACGTGCATCATCGGGACCGATCCGGGGTATAATATCCTTTTTCATGTAAGTTATATGGTACCGTGGTGCACATAGATTTCAGTTACACGTGGTTAATTGCACAACGACTTTACAGAAATTCCCTTTTGTGTTTGTGGTTTGCCGTTTAGGTAATATTTGTGGTTGGGAATTCTCCCTTGATCACCTGTACTGGAGTCTAGACCTACAGTATTTTCTGTGAGGTACCTACACTAACATGATGTACATTCTATTGAGACATGGAGAGAGTTTGTGGAAAGCTGGATTTGGCTCCTAATTTTGAGTCATGATGGCAATCGTTAATTTTAAGTGACTGGGATAGTAGCGCTACGGTATTTGTGTGATAATGAATTGTTAGAGGGTTCACTTTTTCACCATTGGGACAATAAACGTATTATTTTGCCGTGACCAATGCAGTAATGTTTATAATTGGAGTTAAGTGTGATACATCCCTCGTGTCCTCTCCTCTGACTCAGCAACTTCTCTTTACCCAACTTCCTTGTTCACAGTACACGCTATCTGAAGCGTTTACCGGGCAGGTATTTACATACCGCCATACTGAGTGCACGTGCCCTAGCTCAATTCAATTCTCTTGACATATCTTCCCTTCCTTTCTGTCTCTATTACTGCAGCTCACACTTTTTATTCTTGAATAGCAATCACCTCACCAAGACTTATCATACCCTACCTGGGTTGGAAGTATCACCAGCTTTGGGGTAAGGATATGCGTTAGTGTCTTAGTCTCTACTCCTACCTACCTTACGTTCGAGGTATTGAGTGCCTCTTTGCCTGGTTGGACAGCTAGGATATTTAACCCCCTCTCCTTCTCTTTTTATCTCTATTTTCGTCTCAGATGTCACAGACTTTGAATACAGCCATAGAGGTACACCATTATTCTTGTACTTGTTTGGCCTTTTCCTCTAGATATAGCACTTGGCACTATTGAGCTTTTTAATATTCAGTGGACACATGCACAAACTCACCTTGCCTCACTCTGTTTTTGGTGTCACTATCATGTAGGGCTTCTCCACTAGGTATACTTTTTACTTAATGTTGACAATATTACCATCATGGATGGGTGGTAAATAACTTTTGCATCAACTGTTCATGTTTGAACATTCTTCTATTGATTGAGAAATCATTGGGTAGTTTGCTTCACCATTGTTGTTGGCTATATTATTTTTTATTAATTGCTTTCCACGCGTGTTGGGTGATGTTTTTACTCTACACAATTGTGGAAATTGTGGTTTGCAGACAATCTGATTCCAGGCCTTGTCCTCAGGTCATCTTTTGTATCATTCTCAGGCCTGAAGAGTCGGAGAACACTGTTTCTCTGATGAAACACGTGTCGGCTGGCTGTGTTTCTTGTTGTTTGATGACCAATTAAACAAATCAAGGACTTCAATGTTGGAATGGTTCCATTTGCTTTCAAATTACGTCGACCCGATGTATTACTATACTGTATGAGTGTGCAGGACTGTTGCTATATGTATTTGTGCGTGGATCTTCCTTCACAGAATAAGGGATTGTAGGGTCTCCCCTTCCCTGTCAGCACCATACCAAGTTGCTTCTATCTTTACACTTCATGTCAATACTTGCAGAGCGCCAGCACTTCCTGTCCACGAAAACCCTGTCCACTTTACCCATCGAAGTTCAGGTAAACCTGACTCTTCGTGCTACAGCAATGAACGGCAGTGCGAGATTTGCACTTTGTGCTACAACATCAGCAGCCCATGGTGACGCCAACGGAAAGCTCCACCAATGACTGACAAACTTTGTGCCACAGCAATGACTATCCGTGACACCCGGTCTACTCTTCGTGTTACAGCAACAATCATGCACGACGCTCTCCCTGCTCCTCTCAGTCTCCTCCACTGCTAATGGAACTCTTCATTCTGCTCAGTATTCGTCTCATACTCTCTCATGGCTGACTTGAACAAATGACTTTTACCCGGCCTTGCCGGAGCAGAAAACCTAAAGTAGCGCTTCAAGCTTTTAGGCGCTATACTTACCATAAATCCATGAAATTGCATATCTTGGGTTCTACTGATTGGATTTTGGCATTTTATGTGTTCATTAATTTATTAAAATGTACTGTATTTTTCGAAATTGATGTGAGATTTTTCTTTTGTGTTTTTACTTTTCTACCGCTTGTGTGTGGCATAAAATCTTTACACTCTACAATTTAGTGACTTTTGTGTTTCACTCTGACAAGGATTTTGTGGCTGTTGCATGAGTAGGTTTCCCCCAATTCAACCAATAACCCAATTTCACAAAGTGATTAGATAGAGGGGGCATGGTGACCCTTTAGGCGGAGCTGTGGAAAGTCAGAAAAAAAGATCCTATTTTCAAAATCTGCATGCATTTGGAAGTGAAGGATGTGAAAAATGTGGGCAAATTGTTAAGGCCTCTTTAGGACAGCCAAGAAGAATGGCTGAAAAAAGCACTGGCCTACATGAATTAGCGTACACAAACGATGCAACGTTTTTTAGGTTTTGATTGAGACAGCAAGCTTGCACTGTCATTTAAATACATTGTTAACAAAGTAAGCTTAAAAATGGGCTTAGAGCCTGCGCTTCACTTACGGTTGATTGGCTTCATTTGCACTCTTGTTTCCTTGCTTCTGATTCATCAGGACCTTCTGCTCCTGCCTGCTGGCTCCATGCGCTTCCAGTGTTGGTCTCTGCCATGGAACATGTAAATAGTACCACTTTTTGTCCATTGTCAGTTTCCATTCACTGGGCACATACTTCTAAAGGTTTTTAGAGTGCATATATGTAGTTAATCTCACGCCCCTCCCTTGTGTTGCTTGTCTCCCCTCCTCCTGCTGTCCCTTGTGTTGCTGCTCCCTCCCTCTTATCCCGCACCTCCTTCATGTTGCTTGTCACCCTGCCCCCTCTCACTGTCTGTGGTTAGTGCTCCCACCCTTCTACGCCATGCCTCTCATATCTTGGTATACCCACCTCCCATTGTTGCTGCTCTCCCCCACCTCCTCCGTGCCTCTCCCATATTGCTTTCTCCCCTCCTTTTGTTGCTGCTCTCACCCACACCCACGTGTTGCCTTCCCCACTACTGCCATCCTTTGCTGCTGCCTCCACCCCTGCACCTCCCTCATGTGTCTTGCACCACCTCACGTTTTTTTAAATACTGTACCGCAACACAGGCTGCCATGCAACATGGTTTACAAGAAACGCCATGAACGGTCAATGCATAGCGCTGCTGGGCAGAATGACTTATGGTAAAGGAAACAATGCTACATGAGTCGGTCATTGCTGACTGCATCATAGTACTATTTTTCTTGACTTTAAGACATGTTGCACAGCAGCTTGGACTAGAGTACAACACATCTAAAAAAAATGATAAAGCAAATAGATCTTGCATAGGGGAAACCTATTTAGCTTTGCCAGTGCTTGTCTTTCTGAGGAACCTGCCCATTTCTTTGTCAATGTTTCATATGGTCGTCTCCCTTCTCTTTCCCCCCTTTTCGAACTTTCTTCCACTTGTTCTGGGTCAAAATTTGAAAACAGAAACACCAAGGTCTTGCCGGGGTCCTTCACCTGCAACCATTGACAGAAATGAAACACTTTTAACACTAATCCTATCTATGGTTTGCAGTCATATTGTCCTTTAGAAATGCTAGACCTGGCGTGGTGCATTTATGTGAATTCAATATGAGTGAAATGCGTCCCCATGTGAGCATATGTCAAAACATAAATACCTCATCGTGCTCGAATAAACCCCCGCGGTTGCCTTTTGCCTTTTTCCTACGTCTTATTTTCTCACAGTAATTTCAGTCACGAAACCAGAATCATTACGTCTAGTTAATCATCTCAATTTTCTAGAAGAGAGTAATTACGCATCCCATCACCAATTTAAATGCTTTTGGTATTTAAAGCAGGTCCATTTTCTCTCTTTTAGGCTTTCCAATATTTCCAGATTAAATAATCAGTCATAGTAAGATTTTCGTCCCGCAGAGCCTTATGTATCATTGGGGATACGTGCGTGCGCCGCAGAAGCAGGCGCAGAGCCTCATCCTTTTATGATTAATGTGGCGCGCGGAGGTTCCCCAGTTGCAGCTGCTGAAAAAGAAGAATCTGCGCGCGCTAGCAGCATTTAAATCCAATACACAATGGGCTCCTCAGCTTTGATTCAAAGTGTCTCCAAAGGCAGTAATTAGGCACTCAACAAGGCTTTCAGAAAGAAACATCCTTTCTGAGGAAAGTGTTGCTCAAAGTTTCGATTTCAAACATTCAGTAGCTACATCGCCATCTCTTAATCGGCTTCATCCCAGGGGAAAAACGCAAGTTTGAAAATCTTGAAGACGGTGGCAGAGATGATCCTTGTAAATTTGGTTGTGTTAAAAATGCATTCGGAATCAAATGCGTATACTTTTACTCGGCTTTTTTTTTTTAAGCCATCGAAAGTTTTCCGTTTCAGAAAAGGTAAATACACTTTGATTAAAGAATGGTGCAAAAAACATAACATGGCCAAATTTTGCTTAACTGCTCTACTATCGGATATCATGTGAGAGAGTACATGACAATTCAAATGATTAACAATACATTGCTTTTTTATGTGTCAATGATGTGACACAATAGAAGTCACTGCATGAGGAGTCACTTCCTCATTGAGGGCTATATAAGGAGTATGATTAAGTTTGCGAGGTATTAGTAAAATGCAGTTGAGCTTTCATAGTTATATTCTATGTCTGTATATTTGTGTACACAGTATAAACCTTTTTTTCACTTCATTAAGATTTGTTTCTGTAACTTAATAATACTCAAATGCATTTTTACACATGTACATAGTTCATGTATGAGTACCTGTATAGGTGTGTTTGTGAACATATGTTAACTTAGTAATATACATTTGTATAATTTTATATCTACTTTTTTAACACATCACAATATAATTCGCCCAAAATACTCCAGACCCACACAATGAGACAAACATCACTGGTAGCATAAAAGGCCACTTTAATAATAAGATCAGGCAAATCCATATATATCCATAAACCTACAACACTTGTTTTATCCCTTTTCTTCAGAACCATATAATGTTGCAATTTGTACCAAAACCATATCATTTATTTGAACTTATTTGATTGTAACTGTATTGATCAAAGAACCATCATAACTCCATTTCATGACTTCACCTCATGTTTCCAAAATCTTTCACTTTTCCTTCTTTTCCTTTCTTTTCCCCCATCCTGTACCTCCCCCACCCTCTCTCATGAAGGACGATCAAGTCCGCTCTAGACTTTGACCTCCCCCTATTCCGCCTGACCAAAATATAGGATACAATAAATTGCCTGTCCTATAGTGGCATATTGCAGGTACAACATATTAGCTTAGTTTTCCAACAACTTATTAATAGTACCTATAACTTTATTTATTTATATATTAAATTTTTTTTTTTCAAGGGTGGGTGGGCGGGCCTGCCCGAAAAACGCTCCTACCTCCATAAACTGGCACCTAAAATGGCGCCTCTCCCCTGCCTAACGCCTACACACCTACCTAGCTGGGAAACCCTTTGTGGGTAGCTGTGCGCCCTACAAATGTTATAAAATAATAATAACAGCTCGCGCTGACCTAACCTGACCAATCGCCGCGCTGGGTCTGACCCATTCGGGCGAAAATCCCCGGGGGGAGACACGCTTCTGCTCCGCTCCCCCCGAGGATCCCATCGCCCAAAATACTCCAGACCCACACATGAGACAAACATCACTGGTAGCATAAAAGGCCACTTTAATAATAAGATCAGGCAAATTCATATATATCCATACACCTAGAACACTTGTTTTATCCCTTTTCTTCAGAACCATATAATTTTGCAATTTGTACCAAAACCATATAATGTATTTGAACTTATTTGTTTGTAACTTTATTGATCAAAGAACCATCATAACTTCATTTCATGACTTCACCCCATGTTTCCAAAATCTTTCACTTTTCCTTCTTTTCCTTTCTTTTCCCCCATCCTGTACCTCCCCCCACCCTCTCTCATGAAGGACGATCAAGTCCGCTCTAGACCTTGACCTCCCCCTATTCCGCCACTCAGGAAAAACTCCGATTTTTCCTGACCCCACACAAAACCAAACTTTTTTTTTTTTTTTTTTACTTACTCTTCCTTTCTGTAAGATACCCACAAATTTACTTTCAAAACTTTTCATAACATATCTCTTATTTCAAGGATATAATAAGCCATGCCCAATTGGGTTAGGTGTACTCTGTCTTCTCGAAACAAATGGCTTTCCCTGCCAGTGATGCTGTCGTGTGCTATGGTCTGAATCCCCAATCCCACACAAAAAATGTTCATAGCCCGGTTCAGCTTTTTTCTTGCCTTTTCCATAGCTCTGTGGTTCCTTGCATTCCTCCACTGTTGTCTAAAAACAAATTTCGTCCACACCAAACTGGTCCCTGGCCAATTGTTTGAGATCACGGCTAGATCTAACTGCATGTTTTTTATCAAACTTAAACCTGATAATGTTACCAGGTCATTCTCTCCAAGATGGAGTATTAACATGTCAGGGCCACCTCTGTCATACCTGATTTTTGCTAGTAATGGAAACAAGTTCTCCCAACGCATGCCCCCTTTACCGCACAAGTAAAGTTCATGTCCATCACTGGGGATGCCCAAATTACGTCCATAGATTTGATGGTCAGCAAAAATCGCGGCCCACTTGACAAAGGAATGTCCTACGATCCAAATTTGTTTTTTGGCAGGACGCAAACCCCGAATGTCACCTATATGAGAGAAAACATTCCATTAACAACACGAAACACAACCATATAAACAATAATTGCAACTGATTTCCGTTGTTTTTTTATTTTTATTGTTTTTATTTCTGCAGATAGAGGGCACAGCAAGTTGAACTCCATCTCCCTATTCTCTTGATCGCACTCCAACCCAGTCCCAAAGAAGCTGCCTCTGACGCAGCCCCTATCCGAAATGAATGGTTTGCATATTTCATTGGATCTTTCCCTAGTAATAAAAGCGTACGTCTCATTACCGCCAAAAGCTGATGGCTTGAAAGCTTCTCACCTGACTCATGTACAAAAATCGACCCACCCAGAAAACTTTTTGCAGACTGAAAATCCCTCCACTCCTGTACTTGACAACAACCCTTTATTTGGCTCACATTGAGGTGTATCCACACTCCTTGCCCCATCTGCTCCGTTTTGGATTTGTGTAACCATATTTTTAAACTGTTCCCCTCCAAATAGACATCCTTGCTAAGTAGACCACAGTCATTCTTCAAACCTAATAATTCAAAAACTCTAAATGCTCCAAAGAAGAGCCATATCATACATAATCTAAAAATCCTAACTTCTTTAACATTGTAACAGGACTCAGGCAATGTCCACAGCAATTGCTGTAGTAGTTCAAAAGTTATCGGCGCTCTCGTGTGTGGAATTGCGGCCTTCTCTCTCTCTGTAATCCTTTTAAAACTTTTTTCACCAACACATTGTTATTTGGATCCACTCCCCAATACAATTGCCCATAAAAAGAAAACCCCGTTAACTTTCCTGCTATGGTGGTATGCGAAAGCCCTATCTCAATTAACGTTAAAACAAAGTCAAGTATTAATGGGATGCACATCTCTTCTCTTTTTACAATGTCGAAATTCTTGCCATAACTTATAAATTCGTGCCATGCCAGCATGTAACTCCGTTGGGTGGATGGCGCTATTGAATTCTCCACAAGCTGTACGATCCTCAGTCCCCGAGAGCCCAGGCGCTGTGAGGCACAGGTGTTTTCCTGACTGCTGCTCCCGGGGTCAGTACACAAAATCTTTTCCACTGGGAACGAGAAAGCGCATCAGCAATTGTGTTATTGATACCCGGGATGTGTTTTGCCCTGAAAACTATGTTCAGATGCAGACTCAACAACATGAAAGCCCTAAAAAGACTTAACACTCTCCTATCTCTTGCTTTCTGTCTATTCAACAGGTTAACCACTGACATGTTGTCCACATGGAAAAGGATCGTTCTGTTACTAAGCTCCTGACCCCATACCTGCAAAGCTACCAGAGGGGAACAGCTCCATGAAAGGAATACTACGGCCCTGGGTCTTCCACAAGTCTGGCCACTCCTCGGCGCGCCAACGCCCGTCCTAAAAAATGCCAAATCCATTTGATCCTGATGCATCTGAATACAGCTGCACCTGCCACTTCATGCCTTCCTCAATGAAAAATAAAGACACTCCATTAAACTCCTCAAGAAACATCAACCAAATCCTTCTTTTATACTTCTGGTTAGTCTTATTCTATGGTGCGGCAGCGTTGCTCCTGACATGGCCATGCCTAGCTGTCTGCAGAAGGTCCTGCCTACCCTCACTACTCTGCAGGCAAAATTTAAAAAGCCTAACAACCTTTGCACCTGCCTCAGTTGTAATTTGTCTGACTGCAACGCCTCTTGCACACATAACTTGATCTCATCCAGTTTGCTCTTTGGAAGTCTTGCCACCATCACCACAGTATCTATTTCTATTCCCAGAAACGTAATCTGTGTACTTGGTCCCTCCGTCTTGTCTGGCGCCAACGGCACCCCAAATGTGTTGGCCATGTTCTGAAAAACTTGCAAAGCTCTCTCACAATGCTTCAACTGAGCTTGTCCCATAAATAAAAAATCATCTAGGTAGTGACAGACTTGACCTACACTGCACCACTGTAGAAAAACCCACTGCAAAAATGAGCTGAATAATTCAAAGAGGGCACAGGAGACTGCACACCCCATTGGCAAAACCTTGTCAAAATAAAAATAGCCGTTCAACTGCATACCCATGAGCTCAAAATCTAGGGGGTGAATCGGGATCAATCGGAACGCAGACTGCATATCGCATTTTGCTAACTCCGCATATTCTCCTAAAAAGCTCAAAGCCTCATCCACTGTGGTGTAGGAAACCGCCGTGTCTTGGTCTGCAATGAAATCATTGATTGACCTGCCCTCTGGCCATGAGAGGTGTTGAATCATGTGGAATTCCCCAGGTGTTTTCTTAGGAATGACCCCTAACGGAGAAACAATGAAATTAACAAATGGCATTTCCCCAAAAGGGCCCGCTACTCTGCCTAAATGGACTTCCACTTCCAATTTTACTCGCACTACCTCCGGGAAATCCTTTGCAGACCGTAAATTCTCAGTCCAGTGCCTGCATCTAGGGCCCTGGTAACTAATTCTGAATCCTTCCTTAAACCCCCAATATAGTTTGGCAGCCGCCTCCCTATCCGGGTAACCATCTAACCACGGGATAAACAATTCCCATTTAATTGGGGTAAAAGTCCTTTGGTATAGCAGGGAGTGGAGTTCCCCTCCCCCTTGTTGCTTGGCCTTGTTCCAGGGGTTTATTTCCAACTGTGTCTGGTGTTGCTGTAAGACATTGAAAGAGCATGTGTCTACCTCCGCACTGTGAGCATTCATGTTTGAATCTACAGTATGACCTGTTACAGTAACCTCTGTTATAGTTCCAACATGAGCCCATTCCGCTTGCTTGTCCCCTTGCCAACGTTCCCGCCCCTTCCTGGGCGGCGCGTCCTTGAAAGGGCCGATACGCTATCGGTAACCCGCTAGCTATATGTGTAGTTTCTGTATGTTGAGAGGATGACATCCACTGGAGCCATAATTCTGTGTCTATGTCCCCCCATGGTTTATCTGGAGACATACTCATCCTGGCCCTGAACTCTTCGTCATAGTTCAGCCACGAAAAGCCACCAAAATGCATGTGTGCCTTCCGTATCACATCCATGTATTTGAAAAGCGATACTGCCCTCTCTGGATATTTTTCACAGTAAATGCTAGCAAAGATTTAAAATGCCGATGACCAATTATCTATATTTCTAGGCACTCTAGGGCGCCTCGCCAGTACCATCTCCTCTTCCTTTGACCCCTCTCTCGCTTGGACATCTCGTTGCAGTAAGCAAAAAACATCTACATATTCTTGCTGCCATATCTTTTGTTTCGTTTTTTGTGACAGATGTGAGCCTAGCGGCATTGACATACCCGTATACGGTAAACTTTTTGGCACAGATGACCTTTCTTCCATGCCCTCGTGCCTGTGACTGTGCAAGCCACTTCCTCCCTTCTAATCTGATGGTTGACTTGACACCTGACTCTGCGCCGATGCGACCCGCTCCTGGTCCCCTTGATCAGTAACCTGTGAAACAACATCCCATGCCCCCCACCAACGTGGCTTACCCTTTGGAAGTTGCTCTTCACGTCTTCTCAACTCCGCCTGGGATATCCGCTCAAGAATCTCCCTCTGCATTCCGGATTCTGTATTTTCCCTTTGAACCTGAAACGAGTGAACAGATTTTGTTATCCCCGTCCCCCTCCCTTTGCCCTTTGTTTGAGTCGTGTCCCCTTTTTGTGGTTCGAAAAAGTTCTCCCCCACACCCGCTCCTCTGAATTTGCTTCAAATGCCACTTTCCTTGCCCCCGTATTCTGGGGAGCAAGGACTTGTTGGCTTCCTCCTGGACGCTCTCCATCTCCCACTCCCCCGTCATAAGTTGTCCAGTTAAAAGCAGGCCCTCGCTCCAAAAGCCTGCCCGCCTGATGTGAATCCGCCGAAAATTCAACGTTGAAACCACTTTGCTTAGTGGCCGCCCTGTCTATCACAGCCGCTCTGCCATGTGCCCACCTTTCTCCGATCTGATTCCTGCCCTTAACCTGCTCGCCTGCTGGAAAAAATGGCACCCCTTCTGCCCTCTCCACTGGTAAAACTCTGCTGCCTGAAACACCGCAGTTCCCTTTCTTCCGCTGCGTGTCCTGAGCTGTGGAATGCTCTACCCACACCCATTGCCCATCTAAATTTCTACCCAAATCCTGTTCCTCAGACCCAAAACCCACTGGAGCCTGGCGGAAAATGTACTCTCGGTTAAACCTGGTGTGTTCCAAACCATTATCATACATGTAGCTAATAAAGTCTTCTTGGCATTGTCCTTGCAGGCCAGCCTCCCTCCACTGTGCACAGTCCTCAAAATCCTGTGCCTCCAGCCCCTCATGTCCATAGACTTGTCTGTCTGTGACAGCTTCAGCAGTGTTTGCTACAATGCTAAATTGCCCTACTCCCTCCACCACTTCTGGCTCCCTGGTCCTATCCCCTGCAGGCAAAGTGCTCCTCTGTCCCTTGGGATGCTCTTCCTGATGTGGCATGACCAATAGCTCCTCCTCGCTGCCACTGGAGTAGTCAACTAGTGGCTGAGTCTGCAACTGTCTTGCCTCTGTATTTAACACTGTGGGCACGCGCTTGTCAGTCCCCTGCACTTGTGCGTGTCGTAAGGATTGTGGCACACTGAAAACTGGCACTGGTCTGGGTCATGGCTGCCGGGCTGGGGCTGCTCCTGCTCTCCTGCCCCTCCATCCTCCGTGCAACATGAGTTCTGTGCTGGGCCCGCCCCCTGCTAAATCCTCCCTCGAACCCGTGGGCATAGACCACTCACCCGGCCGCCTGACAACACAGCCAGACCCTCTAAGCATCGCAGGCGAGAGGGAGCGCGATGACTGGCCTCTCCACAGCGCCATTCGCCCAACTTTCATCACAGACTGTCTGGCGCCTCTCGCCAAGCGCGCCCATCTTGTGCTTCTTCCTTGGGACGACAGCGGCCTGTAGGCATCAATGGTCCGTCTCACTCCATTCGCTGCCTGCCTCCTCGGTGGCCTGGCAGGGGGCACTGCATCACTGTCCGCTCCTTCTACCAACAAGTCGCTTCTTCCCGCTGCCGCTATGACATGTGAATTCGGTAAGGCTTAATTTCGGAAAACTAGCTGTATATCTCTAAATTTCTTTATCCTGACTGGAAATTCCTCAGCCTCGCCGAAAAACGCCTACCTCCATAAACTGGGACCTAAAATGGCGCCTATCCCCTGCCTAACGCCTAAGCACCTACCTAGCTCGCGCTGACCTAACCTGACCAATCGCCGCGCACCGTCTGACCCATTCGGGCAAAGATCCCCGGGGGGAGAGATGCTTCTGCTTCGCTCGCCCCGAGGATCCTATTGAATCAAACAATAAACAAACCCAACACAGCTTATTTAACTATTTTCAAAAACACTTTTGAGCACAAGTACTCCAGATATATGCAGGCATATCTTTAGACCAGCAAGGACATAACAAAGTGATGTCTGGAAGCATTTTGAAATATCTTCAGGGGAAAAGAAGGCTACAGCTAAAGATGTATAGTGTAATATGTGCAGCAAACAGTTACACAGGGGCACTGCCAAGAAGTATTCAAAAGTTCCACATGGAAGCACTCAATAACAATTTATGAAAGGGTCTAGAAATGGATAATGTGGTAGAAAGCAGCTGCATCAGGACAGTCCACATCTACAACACCCTTGGGAGAACCATCATCAGCTACAGTTATTACAATATAAATGGCCTGCGAAGGTTTGAGTGAGATGGTTCCTCACTGTGTAAAATGTCTTCAGTGGGTGCATTTTCCATTTTTTACTGTTCACAGGTTTTATACTCACACAAGCAAAAACAGGTAGTTAGGACCAGGGGGAATTTTAAGACCAAGCTCCAATATGTTCCCTACAAGCATTCAACAACAAATATATCAGAGGGTCTAGTAGAAAAGTACGCACGATGTGTCCCAAAAAGGTAACCAGGACTACCTAAACATATGTGTATCTATCTAGGGTCATCCCCACAGTGGTCAGGAAAGGATGCCCATCAGTCACCACACGGAACCGCCCTTCATCATTTGGGATTTCATCAAGACTACCACTAGGATAGCCAGTTAACTTTCACGGTCGGGGGTCGAGATGTAAAGAAGGAACTCCACCGACGATCAGATAGGTCTAACTGTGGTCTTACTACTCAATTTATGAGGATCTTGACACACATAACAAGAGGGGGACTGATGTTGCAGTGCACGAATAGTGTGAAAAAATGAAAAATAAGTGATTATAAAATTAGATGGGGGGGGGGGGTACTAATAGTTTTATTCAGGTGCTACCCAGCCTTCCAATGCTAAAAAATAGTCAGTAACAGTCAGTACAATATGGACTGCCCGGATGTTTCATAAGGTCGACATGTTTCAGCAATTAGTGACAAGTTCGTCATTGCTTTCTTCAGGACCGCATCTACTGATAGCTACTGTAAAACTGGTGATAATGAAAACAAGAAAGTGCTCAAAATCAAAAAACAGATACAGAGATCACCTGATACCACTTGGTGTTCATATTGTTTTCCTTCACTCTTTCCAAGTTGTATGAATGCACTAAAAAAGAGAGGAAAGAAAGATGTGAAGGTCAAACCCAAAGTACCCCTTGGGAAAACACGGCGTACAACATTCAAAACATGATTATTATTAATGTTGGGTATCATCAATGTATACCAATGGCACTGAATACTAAGTGCATGTGTATTAACACTGGGTCTTATCTAGCAAATACCAATGTAGGAAAGCAAGAACCATCTTACCATACTTGTGAGAGGTATGGACCTCACCCTACCTGGCCACGGCTCTGGGAAAAGGGGACTGGACTGTTCCCATGGGGCAACAGGGTCAGAGCTGATTTGCATATCGCCATTGTCTAACCCAGGGTGGTGTGGAGTGCAAAAAAACGATGGATTTGGGCCCAGATCTTTTGACTGGGGGAGTGTGTGACATTGATCCACATTCGGTCCATCACTTGTTGTTTTTGCAATTGCCGCCCTAAGTGCGCTGGGGATGCCCAGACGTGGGTCCCAGGCACTCCACACCACTTGGAGTCAAGCTAGCCGGGCTGATGAGAGGTGTTACCTCGAAACCGGTCCGGTCCTCGGATGCTTGATTCCGTTCTGGGAAGGACATGGCTTTTGTAGTTCGGACTGGACTGTTCCCATGGGGCAACAGGGTCAGAGCTGATTTGCATATCGCCATTGTCTAACCCAGGGTGGTGTGGAGTGCAAAAAAACGATGGATTTGGGCCCAGATCTTTTGACTGGGGGAGTGTGTGACATTGATCCACATTCGGTCCATCACTTGTTGTTTTTGCAATTGCCGCCCTAAGTGCGCTGGGGATGCCCAGACGTGGGTCCCAGGCACTCCACACCACTTGGAGTCAAGCTAGCCGGGCTGATGAGAGGTGTTACCTCGAAACCGGTCCGGTCCTCGGATGCTTGATTCCGTTCTGGGAAGGACATGGCTTTTGTAGTTCGGACTGGACTGTTCCCATGGGGCAACAGGGTCAGAGCTGATTTGCATATCGCCATTGTCTAACCCAGGGTGGTGTGGAGTGCAAAAAAACGATGGATTTGGGCCCAGATCTTTTGACTGGGGGAGTGTGTGACATTGATCCACATTCGGTCCATCACTTGTTGCATTTGTTGTTTTTGCAATTGCCGCCCTAAGTGCGCTGGGGATGCCCAGACGTGGGTCCCAGGCACTCCACACCACTTGGAGTCAAGCTAGCCGGGCTGATGAGAGGTGTTACCTCGAAACCGGTCCGGTCCTCGGATGCTTGATTCCGTTCTGGGAAGGACATGGCTTTTGTAGTTCGGACTGGACTGTTCCCATGGGGCAACAGGGTCAGAGCTGATTTGCATATCGCCATTGTCTAACCCAGGGTGGTGTGGAGTGCAAAAAAACGATGGATTTGGGCCCAGATCTTTTGACTGGGGGAGTGTGTGACATTGATCCACATTCGGTCCATCACTTGTTGTTTTTGCAATTGCCGCCCTAAGTGCGCTGGGGATGCCCAGACGTGGGTCCCAGGCACTCCACACCACTTGGAGTCAAGCTAGCCGGGCTGATGAGAGGTGTTACCTCGAAACCGGTCCGGTCCTCGGATGCTTGATTCCGTTCTGGGAAGGACATGGCTTTTGTAGTTCGGACTGGACTGTTCCCATGGGGCAACAGGGTCAGAGCTGATTTGCATATCGCCATTGTCTAACCCAGGGTGGTGTGGAGTGCAAAAAAACGATGGATTTGGGCCCAGATCTTTTGACTGGGGGAGTGTGTGACATTGATCCACATTCGGTCCATCACTTGTTGTTTTTGCAATTGCCGCCCTAAGTGCGCTGGGGATGCCCAGACGTGGGTCCCAGGCACTCCACACCACTTGGAGTCAAGCTAGCCGGGCTGATGAGAGGTGTTACCTCGAAACCGGTCCGGTCCTCGGATGCTTGATTCCGTTCTGGGAAGGACATGGCTTTTGTAGTTCGGACTGGACTGTTCCCATGGGGCAACAGGGTCAGAGCTGATTTGCATATCGCCATTGTCTAACCCAGGGTGGTGTGGAGTGCAAAAAAACGATGGATTTGGGCCCAGATCTTTTGACTGGGGGAGTGTGTGACATTGATCCACATTCGGTCCATCACTTGTTGTTTTTGCAATTGCCGCCCTAAGTGCGCTGGGGATGCCCAGACGTGGGTCCCAGGCACTCCACACCACTTGGAGTCAAGCTAGCCGGGCTGATGAGAGGTGTTACCTCGAAACCGGTCCGGTCCTCGGATGCTTGATTCCGTTCTGGGAAGGACATGGCTTTTGTAGTTCGGACTGGACTGTTCCCATGGGGCAACAGGGTCAGAGCTGATTTGCATATCGCCATTGTCTAACCCAGGGTGGTGTGGAGTGCAAAAAAACGATGGATTTGGGCCCAGATCTTTTGACTGGGGGAGTGTGTGACATTGATCCACATTCGGTCCATCACTTGTTGCATTTGTTGTTTTTACAATTGCCGCCCTAAGTGCGCTGGGGATGCCCAGACGTGGGTCCCAGGCACTCCACACCACTTGGAGTCAAGCTAGCCGGGCTGATGAGAGGTGTTACCTCGAAACCGGTCCGGTCCTCGGATGCTTGATTCCGTTCTGGGAAGGACATGGCTTTTGTAGTTCGGACTGGACTGTTCCCATGGGGCAACAGGGTCAGAGCTGATTTGCATATCGCCATTGTCTAACCCAGGGTGGTGTGGAGTGCAAAAAAACGATGGATTTGGGCCCAGATCTTTTGACTGGGGGAGTGTGTGACATTGATCCACATTCGGTCCATCATTTGTTGTTTTTGCAATTGCCGCCCTAAGTGCGCTGGGGATGCCCAGACGTGGGTCCCAGGCACTCCACACCACTTGGAGTCAAGCTAGCCGGGCTGATGAGAGGTGTTACCTCGAAACCGGTCCGGTCCTCGGATGCTTGATTCCGTTCTGGGAAGGACATGGCTTTTGTAGTTCGGACTGGACTGTTCCCATGGGGCAACAGGGTCAGAGCTGATTTGCATATCGCCATTGTCTAACCCAGGGTGGTGTGGAGTGCAAAAAAACGATGGATTTGGGCCCAGATCTTTTGACTGGGGGAGTGTGTGACATTGATCCACATTCGGTCCATCACTTGTTGTTTTTGCAATTGCCGCCCTAAGTGCGCTGGGGATGCCCAGACGTGGGTCCCAGGCACTCCACACCACTTGGAGTCAAGCTAGCCGGGCTGATGAGAGGTGTTACCTCGAAACCGGTCCGGTCCTCGGATGCTTGATTCCGTTCTGGGAAGGACATGGCTTTTGTAGTTCGGACTGGACTGTTCCCATGGGGCAACAGGGTCAGAGCTGATTTGCATATCGCCATTGTCTAACCCAGGGTAGTGTGGAGTGCAAAAAAACGATGGATTTGGGCCCAGATCTTTTGACTGGGGGAGTGTGTGACATTGATCCACATTCGGTCCATCACTTGTTGTTTTTGCAATTGCCGCCCTAAGTGCGCTGGGGATGCCCAGACGTGGGTCCCAGGCACTCCACACCACTTGGAGTCAAGCTAGCCGGGCTGATGAGGGGTGTTACCTCGAAACCGGTCCGGTCCTCGGATGCTTGATTCCGTTCTGGGAAGGACATGGCTTTTGTAGTTCGGACTGGACTGTTCCCATGGGGCAACAGGGTCAGAGCTGATTTGCATATCGCCATTGTCTAACCCAGGGTGGTGTGGAGTGCAAAAAAAGATGGATTTGGGCCCAGATCTTTTGACTGGGGGAGTGTGTGACATTGATCCACATTCGGTCCATCACTTGTTGTTTTTGCAATTGCCGCCCTAAGTGCGCTGGGGATGCCCAGACGTGGGTCCCAGGCACTCCACACCACTTGGAGTCAAGCTAGCCGGGCTGATGAGAGGTGTTACCTCGAAACCGGTCCGGTCCTCGGATGCTTGATTCCGTTCTGGGAAGGACATGGCTTTTGTAGTTCGGACTGGACTGTTCCCATGGGGCAACAGGGTCAGAGCTGATTTGCATATCGCCATTGTCTAACCCAGGGTAGTGTGGAGTGCAAAAAAACGATGGATTTGGGCCCAGATCTTTTGACTGGGGGAGTGTGTGACATTGATCCACATTCGGTCCATCACTTGTTGTTTTTGCAATTGCCGCCCTAAGTGCGCTGGGGATGCCCAGACGTGGGTCCCAGGCACTCCACACCACTTGGAGTCAAGCTAGCCGGGCTGATGAGGGGTGTTACCTCAAAACCGGTCCGGTCCTCGGATGCTTGATTCCGTTCTGGGAAGGACATGGCTTTTGTAGTTCGGACTGGACTGTTCCCATGGGGCAACAGGGTCAGAGCTGATTTGCATATCGCCATTGTCTAACCCAGGGTGGTGTGGAGTGCAAAAAAACGATGGATTTGGGCCCAGATCTTTTGACTGGGGGAGTGTGTGACATTGATCCACATTCGGTCCATCACTTGTTGTTTTTGCAATTGCCGCCCTAAGTGCGCTGGGGATGCCCAGACGTGGGTCCCAGGCACTCCACACCACTTGGAGTCAAGCTAGCCGGGCTGATGAGAGGTGTTACCTCGAAACCGGTCCGGTCCTCGGATGCTTGATTCCGTTCTGGGAAGGACATGGCTTTTGTAGTTCGGACTGGACTGTTCCCATGGGGCAACAGGGTCAGAGCTGATTTGCATATCGCCATTGTCTAACCCAGGGTGGTGTGGAGTGCAAAAAAACGATGGATTTGGGCCCAGATCTTTTGACTGGGGGAGTGTGTGACATTGATCCACATTCGGTCCATCACTTGTTGTTTTTGCAATTGCCGCCCTAAGTGCGCTGGGGATGCCCAGACGTGGGTCCCAGGCACTCCACACCACTTGGAGTCAAGCTAGCCGGGCTGATGAGAGGTGTTACCTCGAAACCGGTCCGGTCCTCGGATGCTTGATTCCGTTCTGGGAAGGACATGGCTTTTGTAGTTCGGACTGGACTGTTCCCATGGGGCAACAGGGTCAGAGCTGATTTGCATATCGCCATTGTCTAACCCAGGGTGGTGTGGAGTGCAAAAAAACGATGGATTTGGGCCCAGATCTTTTGACTGGGGGAGTGTGTGACATTGATCCACATTCGGTCCATCACTTGTTGTTTTTGCAACTGGGAAAAGGGGAAGCACCGCTCTACAGTAGAAAGAGATAAGTACACAGCACTTTGTTAACTCTACTCGATCTATCGACTGCTTGAAAAAATCGAGTCAACACACGTAAAGCCAATCATTCACCCACTGTCCACTCGTATATATGAACATAGTCAAAAACAATTTTCAATGGTAGAAGTCAAATGCTTTTTTAGCATGATAAAGCAGTAGCGGCTTAATGTAATTAAGGCTACTCGTTGCGCATATGATTTAAACGACCAGCGCGTCACAGAGAATCCAAAACCTATCATTAGAGCATAGATGGTCACAGGCATACACATCTGATCAGTTTCTGACACACTCTTCGCCTACCTGTCTGTCGGTACTCCTAGAATCGGCGTCCGAGCCGATCGGGGAGGTACCGAGGGGTAGAAGAGCTCAGGATTATAACGTCTTGCGTGATTGGTCGGGAGACGATCACATGGTGCGTGACAGGTATAAAAAATAACAGCGGGCTTCTGATAGGCCGAAAGATACTTGCTGCCAGCCAATTAATGCCATATTTACCTAATACCTGCTTCTCGCCTCCGGGAGATTTTTTCTGTCAAGTGTGATCTTTACTCATGACTTTGTCAATGCATGTGCACGATCGACGTGTGCATATTGTTCAAATAAACAAAACTTTATCGACATAGTTACAAGAAAAACGTTTATGTTGAAAACCTAAGCGGTCACTTTCACAACAAGTAGAAATGACCAACCACGATGTTAGAAAGTGGGGTGATGTTAGAGATAAGGGTGATGTTCAAAAAAACGTGATGTTCAAAAAAACGGTTTGGGTAAACACTGACCCCCCCCATAGAGGGGACTGAATTATGTGATACAGTCCTAAAGGGAACTATTCCCAAACCATGTTCCCTGTAGTTCAATGTGGACTTGCCCTTTAACTCAATGACTGCAAAAAAGTAACCGGTCATTGTTATCTGAAATCAGAGGGTCGACCAAGGTATGTCATCATTCAGACCCACCCGATTAGTGCCCATCTTAAACACCCATTTTTGTTCTTTCAATAAAAGGTATTTGGACACATCCATAACATGTGCAGGGATGTAGGGCTGTTCAATCACTGTCGATTGGAACGCAGTTGAAGGATGGCGTGCTTCTAGGAAGTGATTGGTGAGTTTTGTCGCTTGTCTCTTGCACCTGATCGTGCTCTTATGTTCAGAGATTCTGACTGATTTTACGGGTTGTCATCCCTATGTATTTCAAACCACAGGGACAGGTGATGAGATAAACGAGATTGACGCTGTTACAGTTCGTGAATTTAGACTGAATTCACGGTCTCGAGGTACCAATGTCGATTTCAGTTGTCTTCCTCGTTTGTGGGCAGGATTGACACATACCACAGGGATGATGACCTGTGACTGGGGGAAGATCCCAGAGAGAACCTAGGGCCCTAGGTCTTTCTTCACGTGGTCGTGTATGAATCAATCGATCCCTGAGGTAAGGTCCCCTTTTGAATGAAAACAGTGGACTCTGAATAGAAACATTGTCAGAGTTGAGAATAGACCAGTGTCTCTTTACCAATTTCTGTATACTATTGGACAATGTCCCAAAGGTGGTTACAAAAGTAAGTCTTTCTAGAGGAGGTTTCTGCACAGAAGGTTCAAGAAGGGCCAAACGGTTATTGTTACGGGCACGCTTAAGTGAGCATTGTACTAGTCTAGGTGGATACTTTCTTGAGACTAGTTGCTCCTTAAGGGCCAAAGAGTGCGTTTTGAAAGCCTCTGCGTTGGAACAGTTCCTCTGAACCCTTAAGAACTGCCCGTAGGGCAGATTGTCCCTCAAGGATTTAGGGTGATGACTGTCGAAACATAGCAAGGAGTTCTTCGCCAGAGGTTTCCTGTACAATGCAGATTGCAAACCCTCCGGAGTTGCTGTAATCAGTAAGTCTAGGAACGCTAATTTGTCCCTACCTACTTCAATCGTAAAGCGGAGGAAATTGTTCCGGTTGTTCAGCCACAATGAAAATTCATTGCATCTTTCTATACTCACCAACCATAAGTTATGTACTATTGAAAGTATTATCATTGAATAATGGGGAAAAAGCAATCCCAAAGATTGTAGAAAAAAAACGAATTTTACACTTTTTTTTATGTAAGGGCCTAATTTAGATCTTGAGGGATTGGGTTTCGCCATCACTTTTCGGATGATATTCCCTCTGTCGTCTTGGCGGTCCACCCGCCCTATTTAGATGTTGGCAGGTCCATGGACGAAAGACTGCCATGGGTCCGCCGCGTCAACGGGGTTAAGCAGAAGCAGCTGGCGGCGGGACTCCAGACTAGATTCTAGCCATTCTGATTACGATGTTCCTATCCGCTGTGGCAACTGTGACGGGAATCCCTCCTATTTCGAGTTGTCAGAATCAAAGGAAATTAGATAAAAATACACATTTTCCTGGTTACTGCTTATGTTTCTGTATTGTACCCCATTGTCCAGGTCCCTTCTTTGCTGCACCTACTCCACCAAGTTGTCAAACAACTCCTTTGTCACTGAGGTCTATGGTAATATACTTTTGCAATTGTCCTATGTATCATGTATTGACAATTGCTGTAGCCTCGTGTACTTCTGCATTGCTCTTACATAAAACATTTTTCTAAGTTGTAATGCAGTAGTGCTATTTTTTCTATTCATCAAGGTAAAATGAAAACACCTATATTGACACTTACAAATATTTTGTAGTGGTGCCATGTGCGTAGTGCTTGTGGTGCCTGTGCATTAAATAGTGAATGTACGTTGTTTGAGTGGCATGCAATATGTACCAATAATAGGCATAACCCATTAGCTGCATGTACATTCTCGTGAACAAGAGGAAACCTCCTCGAAACGCGTCGAGTGGAGCTATCATTAAAAGCTCGTTAAACTGCACAAGCTGGCCCGGACATTCCTTCTTTATCGAGTTGTGGAAAATCTTTGATATATATACATTATGATTGATTGATTGAAAGCTTTATTTCGATATAAAAACATATCATAAAAGCAATACATTACCTCAATAATAAAAACAATTTAACAATGCACAATGTACAAATCCTTCAGAATCAACAGCGGGATTAAAAGAATGTATTATTGGGCAAATTGTAAAAGCCAGTACAGGCAGAAAACACATTACTGGATCAACAGTTTCTTTGCAGTTCTTATTCGCCAAGCCCAGCCCAGAAATTTTGCCATACAGCAGGCAAAGAAGGGTCGGGCTTCTGTACGCAATATGCGTAAGGCTTCCAGATGTGATCTAGTGCCCAAGCTCCTACATAAAGGCTTCAGCCATCTCGACCTAGGCACCGCATAAGCATAGCACTGAAACAACAGGTGAGCAACAGACTCAACCCTTGAGTCACAGAAGGGACAATATGGTACAGTTTGTAATGGTGGTTTCCAGGTGGAAGTTAACAACCCTAAGGGGAGTACTCCCACCCTGAATTTGAAGTACAGTGATCTGTCGCCCGGGTTATGGATTAGATCCAGATAGGGTTCCCTATAAGGGAGCTCCTTAACTAACAGAAACTGAGCAACAGATTTACAATGCTTAGGATTGCACAATCTCTCGTTGTCCACCCATGACCAATAAGCCTTCTTTAGTAATTGTTTTGACGGTGCTGATCTATTGACCCAAGCGTCTCCTAACCCCAACTCATAGAGAAGCCGCTTAACCTCCCTGAGCCAGGGTACCTTATGCCAGCCCGAAAGGGATAAGAGTTCACTTAAGGCATCTGCGTAGCTACACAGTTCTGGGACATTCCATATCCTGGCCCATAATAAAATTGGACGTAGCCTTGCTTGCTCGCATATTGGGCGTGTGCCTGCATCTAGCAAGAGGGGGATTGTAGGGGTACTGTGGGGTAACCTCATAAGATCTTTATGGAAGTTATTTTCGAGGTGCGATAAGGTGTCAACTCTCTGAATGCCCCACAGTTCTGCGCCATACAATGCTGCACTCACCACCCTTGCCCTATAGATGTCTAATAGTGCCCCAATAGGTTTTATAGATGAGGCACGTTGTTCTTTGAGCAGGGCACCTGCGACCCTCTTATGGGTCAGAAACACCTTTTGGTGGTGTGCCTTCCAACTTATAGTGTTGCAGAGTCGGATGCCCAGGTAGTCAAATTCTTTTACTCTTTCGAGTGGAACAGAGTCTAGAGCAGGAGGGGCAACAGATTTCTTGGAGGGGTTAAGGACAAGGAATTTGGTTTTGCCTATATTTATAGACAGGCCCTTAGTATCACAAAAGGCCTTGAAGCTAGAAAGCAACTTTTGGATGCCTGCTGGTGATTTTGAGATTAGGAGGGTGTCATCCGCAAATAGGAGCGTCGGAACTTTCCTTCCAGCCAGGGAAGGTGCATCTGATGGATGTTGAAGAAGATGCTCCACCACTCCGTTAACGTAAAGAGAAAACAGAGTGGGGGCAAGCACACACCCCTGGCGGACGCCCCTATTAACAGGGATACAAGATGTTTTTTCCCCTTGAACACCCCATCTAATCTGAGCAAAGTTGCTTTCATGGAATTTTATAAGCAAAGCCAACAAGTAAGGGGGTATACCTAACCTATCGAGGACATTCCACAATTGGGCTCGTGGGACCAGGTCGAAGGCAGTTCGCAAGTCTATAAAGACTAGATACAAACTGCCCCCACCCAGCACCACCACTTTACAATATATCATTAAAAGGCGAAATGTCTGCTCGATGGTACCTGTCCCTGTTCTAAAACCTGTTTGGAAATCTGACAGGATCTGGTTTTCTTCAGCCCACTGCAAGATCCTAGCTAGTACCACTTTGCCCGCAACCTTTTGTGTTGAGTCCAGCAGACTGATAGGGCGATAGTTGGCTGGGTCGTCCCTACAACCTTTCTTAAAAATAGGGACGACCTCAGCACCCCTCCATGAGTCAGGGAGAGAACCTCCCAGCAAGGCCTCATTTAAGAGTGAAGCAATTAATCTGCTCCACAATAATGGGTATTTCTTCAGCAAGTCACCCGGAATCCCATCAGGGCCTCCAGCCTTATTGGTTACGATACACCTGATTGCCCTTTCAACTTCCTCAGTGGTGAAGGGGCAGTCATTAATTGGAATGTCAACTGGGGGACTAGGCAAAAGACCCAGACTTGGATGAGGTGCCCCCAGTGGAGCAGAATATAGCTTTGAGAAGTGGGCAAACCAGACGTCACCAGGGATATTACAGGTTAACTGTTGATCAAGAGGCTTGTCCCTGGCTCTCAGCAAATCCCAAAACCCCTTGGAATCTTTCCTAGTACTTGCCTCCACTAGCTCCCACCAAAAATTGTAGTCATGAGCCTCCTTAGCCTCAGCCACAGTTTTTTTGTAAAGTTTCCTTGCAATTCTGATATTGGCTGGGTCCTTGTTCTTCACTGCGGAGATAAGTTCCCCCTTAGCAGCCCGACATTTGGAGGAATACCACTTGTCTCTTGCCTTAGAAATACCTTTCGGTACAACCCTTGCACTGGATTGGGGAATAGTAAACAGTTTGCTTGATGCCACAACAGTTTCTGTGAATATCGGTAAAACATCTTGACTGGTGAGACTTAAGGCATCGAGCCGTGGCCCCACCACTGACATGATGGTCCCTGCTTGCGCCATCCTTACTTCATCCGCTGCTGCTTTTGCCCACTTTAGGCGCCTGCCACAGTTTGAAGGAACAATTTCATGGGTGGATTTCCACTTGTGGGCAAACTTGTCTAGGTTCCCAACCTGCCAAGGAGGAGTGAGGGTTAAGGAAAGAGGATTATGGTCACTATCACAAGAAGCTATGACCTCCATGTCTTGATGGAATGACCAAAGATTATAATTCAACATGATATAGTCAATTCTGGAGGTGTGTCCCGTCCTGTTATAATTATGCGCACCCATAGAATCCGAATTGGATCGTCCATTTGTTGATCTCAGGTCGTGTTCCATGTAAAGTGCATTGATGTCTATCGCACTTTGCGTCCATTTGGGGATCGGATCTAGGGTCAGGATAGGGATACCTCCCCTTGTATCCTCTTCCAAAGTGTCCAAAATGTCCTCCCTGGCCAATGGCTCAAAACAGCAGTTGAAATCGCCTGCAAGGAGAACATAAGCATCGATATTGCAGGCAGCTAAGTCGCTGCTTAATCCTGTTGAGGATAGGCATGATGCCCCACCCCTGGCTCCCCTCAAATAAAGATTAAAGACTTCTAACTTCCTTCCCCCTTGGCAGTGTATAGTTATCCCCTGGAGGTCAGGAGATTGAGTGGTCCTTTGACTTACACTTAGACCTAGTGCAATGCTGACCCATATAAGAAGGCCGCCAGACGGGCGACCTTTGCATCCATGTTGTTGGGAAGCTGGGACAAAGTAGGTTGTAAAGCCTACTCTGTGCCTGGGTTCTAAGCACCAGGTTTCCTGTAGGAGGCAGATGTTATAGGGGTCCAAAAAAACGTTCCATTCAGGGATTTCAAGGTTACGGGCAAGCCCTGCCACATTCCAGCTTAGAATCTTTAGCAAAGGTTCACCTGGGGTAATCTGCCTTGGAGAATAGACAGGTATAGCCGAATTGGTCACAGGGCCTGCCACCCCTGCAGCCGCTCTAGATAACCTTAGTGGTGACTCAATCTGCTGGTAGTTAGGAGCCATTGCTACACCGGGCAGCATCCTATATATTGGGACATCCTGAATGGGTGACAGGGGAATCATACAAGGTGAATCCAGCCGTTCGACTACGTCTTGCGAATCTAAAGTGCATGAAGTGATCAATTCCCCATCTGTAAGCAAAGTATGTGGTATTCCTACTGGACCTAGGGGGCTAGGAACTAAAGGTTCAATCAACAAGGGGGGAGATTCTACGAGCCCTAAGGCCTGGGGTGAAGGTGCTTTTTCCATTAATTGATGGGCAAGTTGCCTAGGGAGTCAATCTACCTCCTCCAGGCCGCCAAACCTATTAGAGGTAGGAAGGCCATTCCAATGTAAAGGGAAATCCTTTTGGTTGTTAGGGTGACTCTTCCATGTGTGGTGATGTACCAGTGACCAGTCATCCACCTGGATATGTCTGGGGCATGGTGGATAAAAGAAGGACAGTGGCCTAGGTATGACAAAAGAACCTTCGCTGATGGGCCAAGAACAGATGTGATGTGCCGTGTGTGGGTCCTCAAAGGTCACCACTATACAGTCCCCGGGGCTGTTTTCCTTGTGGGACCCACCCAGGGAATTCTACGAACCATCAAAACTCTGCTTCTCCGGCCATTGGGAATTGGTCTATTCACATTAAGCCAGTGCATTATCTTGTTCTTCAGAGACCAGTGGTTCTCGTGTTGACCATTTCCAATCTGGGGGACGCCCGTCAACACAACCACATAATCATTGGCCTCTGGAGGAAGATCAATGTAGCCCCCTCTAAAGTTATTCTCAACAGGAGGGCCCTGAGTTGGTTGGTAAGCCACTTCACTGGGAGGGGGTCTAAGAGGGACGCCGGCGTTGGGATTTACTAGTGGCTGTGGAATAGAGCGCTTGGGAGCCTTAGGTTTAGGGGCAGCGGAGGTTTGATCCACACCCACGGTCCGCGGTTTGGCAACCGGCCGTACAGAGGCTGGTACTGGGGGGGGAGGTTGCGGGGCTTGTAATGTAGGGACTAATGGTGATGGGTCAGCTACAGGGAGACCCTGTTTTTCAAGACTTCTCAGGCCGAGAGTGGCCAGAGCAATAATGCTCTTTTCCATCTCGAGCAAGTTGTTTTCAATGCGTGAGAGTCTGAGGTCGAGAGGGGAAAGAAGTTTCTTAAGAGTTTCCCAAACTAAACCTATGAATTCCCCTTCATTCTTTTCCAAACCCTCTACATGTAAGCCCTCATCCTCTAGAGTGGTAGTGGAGGAAGCAGTGGCTGTCCCCTCTCCCCCTCCCTCCCTTGGTGGCTGTTCACTAGGGGTACACTCTCCTTTTGCGTTGGGTACCGGAACACTAGTCAATTTCAGATGTTGTGCTATAGCAATTTTTGCCTTCTTGCGAGAGTAGGCAGAGCGGGAATCGCGTTTTCTTTTAGGTTGTTTACCATTAATATTATCACAACTAGGCGAGTTGGGAAATACCGGGGTGGGGAGGTTAGAAATAGCAACCTGTTTGGGAGAAACAGCTGGTAGGTTCGCTTCGTCTGTCTTGGCTGGTGACTCTAAGGGCAGGGAAAGGGGGGGGGATCGGGGTCTGGTGAACATCAACCTGCGTGACTACACAATGGGGAATGGCAGGACGCTCCGGGGTAACCGCAGTGGCTATGTGGCCTAGGGAGGATTTCTTAGAAATTGCAATGACCTGGGACAATCTTCTAGCAGCTGCCAGTTCCAGGGAGACCCGAGTCTGAAGTTTAGAAATTTCTTGGTCTATAGCTAGATTGGTACGGGTAATGAAATCATCCATGGGGCCATTGATTGGTGGGCCACCCTTGACAGCCTTACTCCGAGTTAACCTGGTGCACATAACTTTAGCTACACGAAGGCACCCGCCAAATCTAGCAGTGGAAATAGGATGATATAATGGTTTACCTATTTAGACTCAGTAGAGGAAATATCAGGGAAAAAGGCGAAAGAGGGTGGGCCAGTCCAGTCCACTCGGTCCTCGAACGGCCTCAAACGGCCCGCTCTTAGCCCGGTCTTTGCCCCAGGCTGCGTCCCGCGCTGCGGGAGACCAAACACTGTTTATAGCAGTTGGAAAGGGCGGGGGCGGAGCTACTGGGAGAGCGGACCGGAAGGTGGGCTCTGTCTCGCAGGGACACCTGGGTCAGGTAGTCCCTGCACGCTCGCAGCCCTGTAGCGTTGCTGGTTCCTTAGGTCCTATCAGGCATGCCCCCACAGAATACAGGCAAAGTCAGCACAGGTCCCACGGCGAGCCTCAAGAGTGCAAGTGCAGGTGAGCGCAATCCAGCAGTGCGCTTGGCTTTGGTAGCAATACAAGTGTGTCCCAAGGGTCCAGGCCTTGACCAGCTGCTTTTACGGCCCTCCGATGGGCGGGGGGCGGAGCTACTGGGAGAGCGGACCGGAAGGCGGGCTCGGTCTCGCAGGGACACCTGGGTCAGGTAGTCCCTGCACGCTCGCAGCCCTGTAGCGTTGCTGGTTCCTTAGGTCCTATCAGGCATGCCCCCACAGAATACAGGCAAAGTCAGCACAGGTCCCACGGCGAAGCGGCACCCGCGGAGCGGGTGCGGCGAGCCTCAAGAGTGCAAGTGCAGGTGAGCGCAATCCAGCAGTGCGCTTGGCTTTGGTAGCAATACAAGTGTGTCCCCATTATGACACCTTCACAACAAAAATCTGCAGTAAGATGATGACGAGTAGCATGTACCTGTTTCCACACCACCATGGCCTCACTCCATCAGGGCACTGCCGCCAGGACACCGCCAACACAACTGGAACATTTAAATTGGCTCAGCGTCTGACAGGGACGGAATTCTGTTAGCCAGCAGAGAAGACCACCACTGTGGTGGTCCCCTGTCTATTGCAGCAACATCTAAATAGGGTGGGCAGACCGCCATCAGCTCGACGTAGTACTTGGAACTGCTGCCACGGTGGTACGGCAGTAGTCTCGCCAAGATCTAAATCAGGCCATAAGTAAGTGCTTGCATGTGTAAAACGGGTGTGGAACTGACTGTATGAGATTTGGGGTGGGTGTGTGAGTGTATGTGTGGGTGCGTCAGTACCTTTGTGAATGACTCTATAGATGTGTGACTTAATGAATGGGTGTGTTTGTGACCCAGAAGTGAAAATAGTAGTATACATTTTTATAACTTTACAAATACATTATATTAACACACTAGCTTACCCGTCGTGCGTTGCTGCGATCTCAGAAGAAAGGAAATTCAAGGAAACTCGTTATGATAGCATTACATTTACATTGTGTCATTGTTAATGAAACTTATTCATTTTATTTATGAAAACATTTCTAAGTGTGACTTTAGCAGTGCGCCTTCGATTGGCTTCCAATCTTGATTCTGGT
Source organism: Lissotriton vulgaris (assembly GCF_964263255.1). Taxonomy (NCBI): domain Eukaryota; kingdom Metazoa; phylum Chordata; class Amphibia; order Caudata; family Salamandridae; genus Lissotriton; species Lissotriton vulgaris. The sequence goes on from NW_028254651.1 coordinate 151,702, forward strand.
TGCTCTCCTGTTTCATTTGAGCGGGTTTGATCAGTGCGTAATTGATCATTTTACAATCTTGATTCTCGTTGCTCTCCTGTTTCATTCGCCTGGGCTTGAGCAGTGCGTAATCAATCTGATTCCAATCTTGATTCTCATTGCTCGTTCGTTTGAGAATTACGGGCTTGAGCAGCTTTTATTCGAACAGCTTCTAATCTTGCTTCCCATTGCTCGTCTGTTTCTGAAGCTCGTAATGCCTTTTTCTCTCGTGCTTCTGATGTAGATTGACCAATCGATTTCTGTTTGTAGGTCATAACTGTCGATGATGCTCGCAAATTCGCTGTCTATTTCAGTATTCGAAAGATTATGAGGGCCCTGGGGGGCCGATTTTTAAAATGTATTATTAACAGAAACCTTCGCAGTAGTGTACTGAACAACTGTCCAAAGTTTCATGGCGATCGGATGAATGGTGTATACTGCATAAAGGACAAACAGACAGACAGACATACTTTCGTTTTTATATATATAGAATAAAATACAATTTAAACCAAACAATTAGCAAATAAACATAACATATCTTATTTAACTATTTGCAAATATAAAAACACACCCAAACCTGAACTTCTGATTAGCTACACTAGGACTCCACCCATGTACTTGCAGTGCTGCTGTCTATTTACTTTACCTTCCCAAATTTATTAAATTTGATGGTATGCCAATTTGGGACCAATGAGTACTGGTATCATTGTCATGGTGAGGTCAGTGCATGTTACAAACTTTAGGATCACCAACTTGATTTCTAACCCTTATTTGTGCAAAATGTCCATGAATTTGTGAGAGAACAAAAATCTGACTTTAAAGGCATCAAATTCATCAAAGAGTGGAGCAATTTGTCGTAGACTACCTTGCTTTGGATTACAGGAGAGTGGAGTGGCACATCATACAGTTGAGTAAAGTGTCATGAATTGTAGTACTGTGTTGTACAGTAGAGTGTAGTGGGGTGTCATGCAGTATAGGTAAGTGATGCAGACTACTGTAGAGTAGTATGGCATCCAGTCTAGTTGATATTTTTAGAGTGGAGTGGTGTACAATGCGGGGCAGTGTTGGAGAGTGTGGTACATTAGATTGGCATACAGTGATATAGAGTACAATGACATAGATTGGAGTTGTGTACAGTGGAGTAGAGTTGAATACTGTGTCAGAGCAGGGTGGAGTTAAGTGTGATCAATAGCATACAATGTGTTGCATACAGTGTCTTATAGTTGAATAGAGTTTCATAGAATAGAGTGGAGAAGAGAGTATTACAGTGGCATACAGTAAAGTACAGTTTTGCACTGTGGAGTAAAGGGATATAAACAGGAGTAAAGTGTCGGATTGTGGCATAGAGTGTAGTTCAGTGATATAGAGTGTAGTTTCATAGAGTACAGTAGTGTGTGAAACAGTGGTGCTGCGTAGAATGGATTTCCTCAGCTCTACACTACCCCACTCTAGTGTACTCCTTTTTACTGTACTCCACTCTACTATATTTTATCCCACTCTACACCTCTGTACAATACTCTAAGCCACTCTGACACTCTACTACATTCTATCCCCATCCACTCTACGCCACCGTACTACACTGTTTGCCACTCGATGACACACCACTCATCTTGTTCTATGGTATGCCACCCCACTGTATGACGTAGAACTCTAGTTTACAACACTCTCCTCCACTGAACTTAGTGTACTGTAGTCAGTGTTATCTGGTTTGCGAGCTGTAAAGAGTGTTTAATGAGGTCCACTACTTATAATACATTGAAGGCAGTGGATAAATTGTAATGAAAGTTATAACAATGACTTTAGAATTTTTAATGTTTATGTTGTTTAAACTTAGTTTGTATAGTGAAAGTAAGTTTTCCTAACTATAACTAAGCTTTACCCTTTGTTTTTATCATTGAATTTCAATGCTATTGCAAAGTGAGAGTTGCTATGTGAAGTGTGGTACACTACAGGGGAGGAGAGCATTGTAAAATCTATTGTTATAGACTGGAGTATCGTAGATTGGAATCAGGTAGAGTGGAGTGTAGCAGTGTATCGTACAGTGAAGTAGAGTGTTATGTAGTATAGTGGCATGATGTCTCATATAGTGTTGTCAAGTATTATAGACTGGAGCAGCGCTTTGTACAGTGGAATGGCATGTTGAACACTAGAGTAGGGAGTTGTAGACTGTCATAGAGTGTTTTAGAGTGGAGTAGGATGAAGTACAGTGTCATAGTGTCATAAAGTGGAGTATCATCAAGTGTAGTGTTGTAGAGTATAGTGAAGGAGAGTGTTGTAGAGTAGAGTGCTGTGACATATAGCCTCATCTTAATGCATCCCAGATTGAGCAAGGACTTCAATGATTAATTATCAGAACTTTTCACCACCTCATCCATCCACACACTCACACCAACCTCCATGATAGCTCAAGTTCGAAAATATAAGAGCCATCCTCCTTATCCTCCTCAACCTCAAGACACTTATCTTAGTACAGTATGTCATTCAAACAACATTCTCAAAAAGCTACACCTGTAACCTTGTCTTCTTGCCATCAACAACCATCTAATCAAAACCTATATGCCTACACTTGACTAACCTGTTCAACACTCAAACTGTTCGGCACCCAACCAGTATAATCAGTCCAAACCAAAAGAGAACAACAACACCTTATAGCCTTTAATTAATTCTACTTGGACAAACTAAGACTTGAACTCATCTCTCTCTCTCCCTGCTATCTCCACATCTAAAATAATTGAACACTGTCAAAGAAAACATTTGAACACCCTTACTCTAACTAAACCAATCAAATACAAGCAGAGCTCTTCAGGAGTGGGTAGCTTCAAAGACATCACCAACAACAAATTATACCTTCTCAGACAAGTAAGAAAATTGATTAAAAGCACAATCATAGGAACCCCATGCTGCTGAATGTACCCATGAGAAATATGTAGAAAACTCAGCACATCGGCCAAAGCTCAAATAATTTTATTGCCCTATCAGCATGGACACGCTAACGCGTGAATCCATGCCTTTACATCCATTTTCTTTGCGCCTCGCCTTGCATCGCTAATAAGATGCGAGGTAGGCGTTCCCAACTGAATTTCAGTGGAAATAATTGCAAACACAGCTTCTCCCGCTAACCCGTCTAGCAACATGAAAAGTAGAGCTAACCGGGTATAGCGCCGGTTTCTTACACCTGCTATTTTCCCGACTTAGCCATATGTATCATGCGAGGTAGATCATAATGCTAAGTCCACATCTCCCTATCTACAATGTTTTCCCTAACGCTTTTTTTATCGCTGCTTATCGCACTATTGCTGGGATTTCTATCGCCTCAGCGATGCACGTTTCTAATAGTGTGCTGACCGGGCGATAGAATCCGGCGATAGAGGGCGTTAGAATTGTGCACGCAAAACGCGCCCAGTGATAATTATCGCTGCCGCTTGAAAATATGCCCTGCATTTGCTGTAGAATTACACAAAGAACATAACCTTGCATGTAGTGATATTTTCTTAGTGAAAAATTAACCCTTGTGTTCACCGTGGACCCAAAGATAAATTTAGCACTATTAGCTCAAAAGACAACAGAACACAAACAGAAGCAGTCACTTGCACTCTATTCCTGAGCTCTTGTCCCCCCAAATTTCTCTAAATTATGCAAGCGTTTTTATTTGCATAGTTTCCTGTAATTTTGCATCACAAGAATAATGTAAAATTACTGAAATTACCCCCCAGTCCTAAATGTCATGTTCACAGGGCTTCTTAACAAACTCATTGAAATATTCCAAAAGTAACATCCGTAACAGTAACAATTTAATTAAGAGACTCTTTTCCCTCATACAGATTATGCAAATTAAGAAAGTAGGTAAACGCATACTATCCTTTGGGTATTTACTGCATAAGATCTCAGTCATGTCCTGTTTGGTATAGGAGATGATATAATATCAGCATACAAAACTTATTAAGCAGCTTTAGAATTTCCTAATATTTTAATTTAACGTAAAACAATATGAGTGTGTATACGTGTGTTGGGGCGGTGGGGTTGTGCATACATGCTTTGTGTGTGTCTGTACATAGTATGGATGTTTTTGAACGTGTGTGTCTGTGTCCATATATAGTTGAGTCTTTTCTGTTTGGTATGTGAAATGATATACTTTTCTATAAGTTTCTTCATTTCTAGTTTTAGGTACTCTATATATGTTAGAGGCAGTGATTGTGCCTAAGCCTCTTAAAAGTATTCTATTTGTGAGAAGCGTTAATCAGTGTGTGCGTCTTTGTGTGTAAATCTGTGTGTAGATTACCATGTATGTATGTAGGTATGTATAGGCATTTATATAGCGCACTACTTACCCGGAGGGTCCCAAGGCGTTTCGACCGCTGCAAAACCCTTCCTGGCTTCCCTGAGAGATGGTCCCTTAATGGGTATCTCCAGGGTGAGACCAGGCATCCCCAGCGGTCTGGTGGGGCCGTTAGTGAAGATGAGGCAAGCTAATGCCCAGAGTTGCCGAGTGTGATCGCTGATCAGAGTGGGCACCGAGGCGAGAGAATTATCGAGTCCGCTGACCCTGGTCCAGAAACCTGCCGCGCCGGGAATCGAACCCTGGTCCCGGGCCGTCCTCTAACTTTACAACTTTCGGTATTGACAAAAGGCATTTAGTAGTAGTAAAGTTAGGATTCTTAACTTTACTACTACTTAACTGAGAAAAATCTTAACTTTACTACTTTTGGTATTCACCAAAGTCATTTAGTAGTAGTAAAGATATTATTCCTAACTTTGCTACTACTAATTGCCTTTTGTGAATACCGAAAGTAGTAAATTTAGGATTTTGTCTCAGATTACGTTTGTGAATCGTGCCCTGGGTGTTTAAATACGTTGATTTAAATGGTTTTTGGATTGTCATTGTTGAGAGATCAGGCAGCAGCTGTTTCTTTCGTCTCTGGTGGTCTCGGGGCATTTCTCTGTTTGCATTTAATTTTCTCTCTCTGTCCCGGGCGTCCGCATTCAGGCGCACGACTTAGCTGGCTGGGGCGGCTCCATTCTGTGTGTTCTAGTGGGGTGTGCCTGCTGGAAGCTCCGGACGGTGTACGCCAGGACAGGCGCGCCGCAGTGAGAATCTCTTGCTGGGTGCCCCGTGTTTCTTGCTTTACTCTTAGCAAGCCTGCTGCGTTTGAGTGTCCTGGCAGGTTTTTCCATCAGTCCTGGATGGAAATCTGTGGTGTGCCTTAGAGATCTCCCTATAAAATTGTATTTTCATCGTCCATGAGCCCTAGACGGCACTGGTGGCAGGGAGCGGATTCCCTCCTGAACCTTTCAACCAGCTTCAAGGGAAAATCGAATCAAGCTGATCAAGTAAGATGGGGGGAGATATCTGGTGTGCACAATTCACCTGAGTTAGAAATCTCACTTCCAAAGCTTGAGGGTTCATCTGGTGAAAAGGGGATTGATTTTCCTAACAGATATGCCCTAAGAAATTCAAATCTTGACACTGCTGACTTTTTCCCATCCTAATTGGTCCCACTTATGGAAAAACTATAGTTAAAAAGCCTAGTAGGAAAACATGGTGTAAGCTCTCCTTTTATCCGCAGGACTCTCTTTCTATATCCTTAACGCAACAGAGGAAGGAAGCAGCCCAAGTTAGGATAACCTCTTCCCTCAAATCCTTTTCTAAGATACAGGCTGAGCTACAGCTGCCTGGTTCTATAGCCCCTGAAATGGCAAATTTGGATGAAGTAAAGGTGAAAGAACCTTCTCACGTGGCCAACCTTTGACAACTAAATCAAAAATATCTTGAAGAATGGAATCAGAGAGAAAAGCTGACCTCCAGTCTTCCTCAGATCCTACATCGTGACAAGGAATATCTACACCAGTAACTAAACAATCATCGCAATCTTCATTGATGAGAACGTCAAATTTAACATTCTCTTGATCATTATCGCTAACTGGAAATCTAGACAGAAAATCAGCTCTTAAATTTTGTCCGCCAGGTATGTGCCTGACTACAAAATTGAACTGTAACAGTTTAGTAACCATCCTAAGTATCCTGGGCGTGGAACACTTGCTCATCCCATGACCAAGGATGTTTACAAGAGGCTTATGGTCCGTGAGAAGGACAAACTTCTTTCCCCACACATATGATTGAAATTTCTCTATTGCCCAAGAACAACCCAGAAGTTCCCTTTCAAAAACTGAATATTGATGTTCAGCCCCTCTCAGTACCCTGGAAGCAAATGCGATGGTGTGTTCCGCTCCATCTATTTTTTGCGTGAGCATGGCACCTAAACCTACTTGGCTAGCGTCAGCCGTGATGAAACATTCATGTGCAGGGTCAAAAGGCTTGAGAGATTTACAACGGGCCAAAGATAATTTAACATGTTCAAGAGCACTCTCACAATCCTTACCCCATTCAAATGCGACACCTTTCTTTAATAGCACACTAATAGGTCTGACAATAGTTGCGAAGTCCGGAACAAATTTAGATTAGTACTCAGAAAGCCCAAGTAGAGATTTGACTCCCGATCTATCTGTAGGGGCAGGAACACTGGAAATCGCTTCCAACAGTCTCGGTTTAGGACTGACCCCTTCTTGTGATACAATGTGACCAAGGTATTCAACTCTATCACAACAAAACTCATACTTTTCAAGTTTTAGTACCATTCCATTATCCTTAAAGAAAGATAAAACTTTATCTAAAATTGCATCATGAGAAGATGTATTATTTCCAATTACCAAGACATCATCTTGAAATACTAAAACTGAACTTAAGTCTCGAAGAAAATTGTTCATGATCCTTTGGAATACGGATGTCACTGAGGCTTATCCAAAAGGCATCCTGCAACATTGATAAGTACCTAAAGGAGAAACAAATGCCGTTAGATGCTTTGAGTCTTGGTGAAGTTCAACCTGGTGGTAGACTCTTGCCAGATCTAGCTTAGAGAAACATTTGGCTCCCTTGGTGGCTACAAAAAGGTCAGAGATCTTTGGGAGGGGAATCAATCCAGATTTCTTTGTTGAGGGACCTCAAATCCACACAAATCCTAAGTTGCCCATTCTTCTTGCGCGCAACTACTGAAGGAGATAACCAAAGAGAAGACTCAGCAGGTTCAATAATTCCTTTGGCACATAACTCTTTTAGCTCCTTCTCCAAATCGGATCTAACACTAAAAGGAACCCCCCTGAGTTTGTGTTTGACTGGAGTGGCATCTTTCTTGACAACAATTTTGTGTTTGAAACCTTAACTTTCCTGAGAGAATTGCTAAAGGCAGAAGGATATTTAGTTTTTCACTTTTGTTTAAAGTCATTGCAACAATCAACAACTAGGACTTGTTTTAGGGTTCCAGGTCTCAAAATCATTCCAAACAAACCCTGGTAAAACCAACCAAGAATGTTCAGTCCCTTTACTGCAACATACATTTGCCCCTTGATACACCTCCCATTAAAATATAGTTTGTCTTCAAAATATCCTGACTGATTGATCTTGCGTCCCTCGTAAGAAACAGGAGAGCGATCGGAGGGAAGAAGTTTGATGGAGTCACCCCAAGTTTCCTCAAACAATTTCTTAGTGTTCATGGTGATACGGGCACCAGAATCAACCGAGAGTGGAATAGTTTTATCTCCAATACCAATGTCCATGATAGGATCTCTACAATTAGAGAGATCACCCTCAACCATTTCTAGAGTTGACCCAACCTGAACACATTCATACCCCCTTCCCTTATTACAGAAACAACTTCTGTATCGCTTTCCCCATCATTCTCTACAACGCAAGCTACAGGTTTTTTACATACTTTTTTTTTAAGAGAAACCTTTGCAAAATGTCCAACTTTCTTGCAGTAATTACAAGTAAAAAGAAATAGCAGGACATTTGCCATTTTTACCATGGGGAGGATTTCCACACCTAATACAAAGGTTAGGATCAGGTTTGTTGAATTTGGGAGTGACCTTAGAATTTTTTTTTTTTACTTTAGATGCGACTTTAACACTCTTTACAAAAAACCGGAAAGTTAAGGGTTTCAAGTTAAGGGTTTCAAACACAAAATTGTTGTCAAGAAAGATGCCACTCCAGTCAAACACAAACTCCGGGAGGTTCATTTTAGTGGATAATCCGATTTGGAGAAGGAGCTAAAAGAGTTATGTGCCAAAGGAATTATTGAACCTGCTGAGTCTTCTCTTTGGTTATCTCCTTTAGTAGTTGCGCGCAAGAAGAATGGGCAACTTAGGGTGTGTGTGGATTTGAGGTCCATCAACAAAGAAATCTGGATTGATTCCCATCCCCTCCCAAAGATCTCTGACCTTTTTGCAGCCACCAAGGGAGCCAAATGTTCCTCTAAGCTAGATCTGGCAAGCGTCTACCACCAGGTTGAACTTCACCAAGACACTAAGCATCTCACGGCATTTGTTTCTCCTTTAGGTACTTATCAATATTGCAGGATGCCTTTTGGATTAGCCTCAGCGACATCCGTATTCCAAAGGATCATGAACAATATTCTTCGAGACTTAAGTTCAGTTTTAGTATTTCAAGATGATGTCTTGGTAATTGGAAATAATACATCTTCTCATGATGCAACTTTAGATAAAGTTTTATCTTATTTAAGGATAATGGAATTGTACTAAAACCTGAAAAGTGTGAGTTTTGTTGTGATAGAGTTGAATACCTTGGCCACATTGTATCACAAGAAGGGGTCAGTCCTAAACCAGGACTGTTGGAAGCTATTTCCAATGCTCCTGCCCCTACAGATAAATCGGGAGTCAAATCTCTACTTGGGCTTTGTGAGTACTATTCTAAATTTGTTCCGGACTTCGCAACTATTGTCAGACCTATTTGTGCGCTATTAAAGAAAGGTGTCGCATTTGAATGGGGTAAGGATTGTGAGAGTGCTCTTTATCCCATTGTAAAGCCCTCAAGCCTTTTGACCCTGCACATGAATGTTTCATCACAGTTGATGCTAGTCAAGTAGGTTTAGGTGCCATGCTCACGCAAAAAATTGATGGAGCGGAACACACTATCGCATTTGCTTCCAGGGTACTGAGAGGAGCTGAACATCAATATTCGGTTATTGAAAGGGAACTTCTGGGTTGTTCTTGGGCAATAGAGAAATTTCGCTCATATGTGTGGGGAAAGAAGTTCATCCTTCTCATGGACCATAAGCCTCTTGTAAACATCCTTGGTGATGGGATGACCAAGTCTTACATGCCCAGGATACTTAGGATGGTTACTAAACTGTTACAGTTCAATTTTGTATTCAGGCACATACATGGTGGACAAAATGTAAGAGCTGATTTTCTGTCTAGATTTCCATTTAGCGATAATGATCAAGAGAATGTTAAATTTTACGTTCTCATCGATGAAGATTGCAATGATTGTTTAGTTACTGGTGTAGATATTCCTTGTCACAATCTAGGATCTGAGGAAGACTGGAGGTCAGCTTTTCTCTCTGATTCCATTCTTCAAGATGTTTTTGATTTAGTTGTCAAAGGTTGGCCATGTGTGAAGGTTCTTTCACCTTTACTTCAACCTTGTTGCAAAGTCAGTCAGGAATTGACTATTGAAGACGGTTTGTTGTTGAGGGGCGAGAAGCTTATCCCTCCGTCTTCTCTCAGACCTGGTAGTTTGAAACGTGTTCATGAAGGACATCTTGGTGCCATTCTCACTAAACATCAGGTTTCGAGATGTTTTCTGGTGGCCCTCAATGGATGACGCAGTTGAGGACATGGTGAAGGAATGTGGTGTTTGTTCTTCATCTGATAAGTCATTTAGGGTAAACACTCCTCCTTTGAAACCCATTGAGTGTCCTGAAAAAGCCGTGGGTGAAGGCTGGCATTGATGTACAAGGGCCGTATGATGTCCTTAGTGGTCCTTACAAATACATCTTAGTTTTAATTGATTACGCATCAAAATGGCCTGAAATAAGATTGGTTAAGGAGGCCAATTCAAAAACAATTATTGAGTTCCTCAGTGATGTATTCCTGAGAGAAGGGTTTTCCGAATTTGTAATATCAGATAATTGAACGCAGTTCATCAACAATGAATACCAGAGTTTTCTCAAATCTGTTTCTGTCAAACACATTCAAAGTTCACTTTATCATCCCCAAACCAATGGTCTCGTCGAAAGGATGAACCGTGTGGTTGGGAATTGTGTGAAGTGGGCCAAATATGGTCACCACGATGTTAAGCAGGCCCTTGAAGATATGATGTGGTTTTACAGGATTACACCTCATTCTATCACCAAGGTCACTCCGTTTGTTCTCATGAGAGGAAGAAACGCCAACACTTCATTTAGACCTGGATGGATGGGGAAGTTACTCAATACCACCACTAGTGTTGATGAATTGATGTTTAAAATCAAAGAAAATGTAACCTATTCACAAGAGAAACAAAATTTTGGTTCAATTAAAAAAAAGGGGTAAAAATGTCTTATCTCAACATAGGGTATTTGGTTAGAATAAAATCTCCTGTTTATACAAAAAAGGGTGAAAGTACGTTTGGAAAGCCACAACGTGTTATGAAAGTTTATGGAAATGCTGTTCAAGTTGAAGGAGGGCACTGGTGGAATCTTGGGAAAGTTTCCAAGGTTTTACATAGCTCTATTTTGAATGCCAATCAACACAATGAAGATCTACAAATCGATGTAGTGTTGGTGTGCCTGACACTTTACACGGTGGTCCAATTACTCATTCTCTTTTGAGTGATGAAAGTGTAAGGAGGAGTTCGAGAAAATATAATTTGCCTGTTCGTTTTAGATAATGGTTTCATTTATTACATTTGGATATTCTCTTTAAATTTCATCATGTTTTTGTATCGTTTGTTTTTCTCTTTAGTTAAAAAAAATGTTGTTTGATTTTTTGTTCATTATTGTTGATGCACTGTAGAATGTTATAGTTGCTAAGTGACTGCTGTTGCTTTGTGAGATGGAATGTAGTTGTTCACAGAGAGACTCTCAACTGCTGAGCCTGGTGGAGCATCCTGTGTGCTCCACGACCTTGTAATCTGAATAAACCTTTTCAACCTATCTTGCTTCCGGGTAAATCACTACACAGGTTAAGGGAGTATCTGCTGGAATATAAGTTTGCTATCACGGAAAGAAATCAATCTAAAATCCAGGACTCCTGCGAGAAGTTAGAGGCCAAAATGTCAGCAATCACTGAGAGAATCAGTGTGATGGAAGTCTCAGTAGAGGCCCTTAACAAGGAAGTGGAGACCTACCAAAGCGAAATACAAACATTAACAAATGGGGAGAAGGCTATGATAGATAAAATAGAGTCCTTGGAAAATATTGCCAGGCACAATAGTAGCAAAGTACTTAACTACTGGAAGGTCTGGAGGGAGATATTAAAAAAGTTTTTTTAATAAGTTTTGTTAAGGATTTCCTCCCTTCCGTTGATGCCCAAGAACTGGAAGCATACATCCAAAGGATCCACATAGACCCCATCTCAAAACATCTAAACAGGAAAACCCCGAGTAAAATTTTGATTAACTTTTTAGATCTATACGTTAAAAGAACAAGTCTTCTCCAAAGCTCTAAAAGCTAGCAGCTTTACTAAAGAGGGGTGATCATTTCGGATTAGATCAGATGTCTCCAGGATCACTCAGGATAGACAGTGGGAGCTGGGGAAAGTTATTCCAGTGTTAAGATCTTTAGGTGCCACAGTCCAATTGAGATTCCCAGCCCTAGTCAAAGTACTGTTGAAGTCGTATTAATCAAACAAAAAATATAATTAAAGAGATCTCCAATGTTGAGTAGGGGAAGGTTTTGTCAGACAGCATTAAAATCGAACAAGCATTTGAGTCCTTCTTTCAAGATCTGTACACTAAGCATCAGTTAGTCACTGAATCCCAGATCAAGGACTAGGTTAATAGAATAGCTCTGCCCTCACTTGCTGATGTTCAAGCCCAATGATTGAATCAAAATATCTTCTTAGAAGAACTCAAGGCGGCAGTTGAAATCTAAATTTTGCTGAGGAAATCATCCCGGTCCTAGCAAAGTTGATTGACAGTATTTTTGAGATGAGTGCTGTGACATATATAACCTCATCTAAACGTAACTCAGATTGAGCAAGGACTTCATAGATTAATGATCAGAACTTCTCATCACTTCATCTAGCCAACACACTCACACCAACCTCTATAATTAATCAAGTTTTCAAAATATAAGAGCCATCCTCCTCAACTTCAAAAAACACTTACCATGGTACACATTGTCATTCAAAAAGTTACACCTGTAACCTTGTCTTCTTGCCATCACCAACCATCCAATGAAAACCTCATATGCCTACACTTGACTAACCTGTGCAACATTAATCAAGAGAGAAAGGATCACTTGTCCTGTACAACCTTTAGGCCTGCAGGAGTGGATTGGTTTGGCGTCCCAAAGTAAAAGACCCTCATGCACGTGATGGGTATGACGGTGTTCAAGCGGTATATCTTGGTTCTCCGCTGTGTACGTCACGTGTGTGCATAATCATAAGGTCAATGAGTTATGCAGCCTCCACCTGGAGGATCTTACCCAAGGTTGTGCCAGTAGTGAGCCAGTGATAGGGAGTCAATAAAAAAGGCCCGGAAAACTAGATAAAAGGTATGTATTAGTTCTGGGTTCGGGTCTGAAGAACTCTATAGATGTGCACCTTTAGATGAGTTATGCGTCGTAGATGCACTCAGAGTTATAAAGTTAAAAACATTGTGAAAGGGAAGTAGGGAATGGTCAACATGTTTCTGCCCTTTCTGCCTAGATTAGGGCTTACAGGCATTCATCAGGACCGTTACGTGAATGAAGTGAGGGAAAGAAATTAATAAAGTGCTCTCAAAAACAAGGTGATCAGAAAATAGGATTAATTAACCTGTTTTCTTTGAGTAAAGGTCTCAATGTACCTGGAATAGAAATAACACAGATGCTTTTACACATACATGGGGAAGGGGAGACATTTACAAGGGGACAGATAAAAGCAGGTATCTGCTTAATAAGTCTAACACATTCTTAGACTACATTCACAACTAAAAAATGGCAATACTTCATAAACCAACAGTACATCATGGCAATGTCAACTCTCTCATCTCACACTCCATGCTAGTGCAGTGGGCTGTTGCATGCTCAGAGATGGTGGATCATGCATATTTTCTTAAAATCACTCATAATCAAGATTTGGGTAAAGATTTACCTAGGTGGTGTTTGTGTCGGTGGGGCCCACCTGGTAATAGATCGTATTTCTAACCCACCATTAAGGATCTCACATTGCTAAGTGGGAGCGTCAGGCTCCAGGATTCGTTTTAGTGCCAGTGGTCACGTGGTGTACTAGGGGGGTGTTTGTGACGGTGGTGCCCACCTGGTGATCGATCGTATTTGTAACCCACCGTTACGGTTCTCACATTGCTAAGAGGGAGTGTCAGGCTTCAGGATTTGTTCAACACCCAACCTGTTACTTCTACCTCGACAAACTAAGACTTGAACTCATTTCTCTCCACATCATATGTGAGCACCTTTCTAAAAGACTTGAAAACCTTGTCAAAGAATACATTTGAACACCCATACTCTAGTTAAATCAATCAAATACAAGCATAGCCTTTCAGGAGTGAGTAGCTTCAAAGACTTCACCAACAACAAATTATACCTTGTCAGACGGGGAAGAAAATTGACGAAAAGCATACTCTAAGAACTCCATGCTGCTGGGTGTACCCATGAGAAATATGTAGAAAACTGAACACATCAGCCAAAGCTGAAAATACTATACCAGCACAACCAATGTAGCATTCAACAGAAGCAGAATGACCATCAAGACAATCAAGCACTGCCTTCTTATGCCACACTCATATGGATGCATTACCCTTATCCTTCATCAAAGCCCTCTCTTTATATCTCTGAACCCACCTCACCATCTTCAGTACCTCCCTCACTCAAAGCATCTTCCCAGAATCTCTCAGGACAAGCCAGACGCTGCACTCCACAGGAATTGCATACTGGACACAGATTACTTCACAAACTATCATTCCATTACTTACCTACCCTTCACCAGCCAGATCATCAAAAATGTATCCTATGCACAATTCCAAAATCACATCAATGCCAACTATTTCTTGTATGACTACCAGTCTGACTTGACATCACACTGCAGAGAGCCAACTATCTGCTGAATGTTAGATAACATACTCCTCACCACAAATAAAGAAGACCACATCCTCCTGTTATCTCCTTTCAACACGAAAGACCATCGCTCCCTCATCCACACCATTATGTCCCAAGTGGTATTCACAGGCAACGTCCTTTGCTTGGTCTCCTCTAATCTATCCAACCCATACCACTGCATTCACATGGATGCCCCAAGATCCCTGAAGCTCTCAATCTCCTGCCCGACCATTTATTTACTGTTTTACTGCTTTTTACCGAGAACGACCTTCACAACGTGGTTGCTACACCCTGGTAGGTTTACATCGTTGGCATTACAGCACAAGTTGCTACAACGACTTGTGCTGGATGGCGCTCTAAGCTAAGGAATAGTATGATTTATTATTCCAACATGTTCCCTACTGTAACGTAGTCCAGCGCCCTCCAGTCTAAGTCGTTGTAACGACTTGCTTTGAAAGGAACGCAATGTAAAATACTGCGTTGTGAATGTATGCATAGTAATGTCATACATTCCTTTATACCATGTACTTTCGGCAAGGGTCATTCTATTCACTTATCATATGTTATATTTATACACACACGCACACACACACTCACACGTATAAAATAGGTTTTTGTTATGGGGAAAGAAACAATGATTGCAAGCTAATATTGAAATGTCTAGTTTAAATAGTTATTTCTCTATCATTAAAGGCATATTTCTGTAGGTGAGGAATTCCATTACAGACTGTATGGATATCTTGGTCACTGTATTGTAAGTGCCATAGTATATATTGCACTAGTAATGCGATTGATGGTGATATCCGTCACATATGAGTATCCTGTCCACAGAACTTCAAATCAGGTCATCAGTTACACAATGCATTTTACACTCATTGCGATTACACTAGGACTAATTCCACTGTAGATTGTGGTAGTTAGTTTCTGGTTTGATTCATTTGAACATCTTAGTATTCATCTATTTCAATTGAAACAAAATGCTGGAATATGTATAGCTATGCTTTCTGGGATTTGCTTCAATAGTTCTCAATTAGGCCTCAATTACATTGTGTACAACATAGCTGCTGACTTCGTAATATTTATTGTACACTTATATTTCTCATTTGATACTGCACACAGTAAAACATGTACTGTTTGTGTCTTTTCATTGTATAGTGTAACAAATTTGTTCTGACATCTCCAATGACACCGGGCCAGAAAGAGGTTAATATGTTCATATTAGGGGACAGTGCCTAATATAGTAATATTATATGATGTTTTATATTGCTGAACTGTGATTTCTAGTTACAATGTTACATTTGCTCATCCAATGTTGACATTGCATTTCTCATTGCTTTCTATGGAAAAGTTAATTATAAAATTTGGTAGTGAGCCAGACTCTTTTCTGAGCCTCAAGGGATACTGCCTGATTCTCAGTCCATTTGCTGCACACTTTTGCACACTCTGGACTTAGTATATTTTAAGCTTCTTCTCATTGCTACATCCATTTTGCTAAATGTCTTTACGGTATATGATTTCTAAGCCTTAAGACTGATTCATTGAACTAACTGAACATTAATTTTGTTTTCAGCATTTCACTGTGATGTTTCAATAAACCTTCATGGTTGTCCCTAAATTACTGCTTTCAAACTTCTTTTTTTAGTCAGTATTTTTCTTCCTTAATTATTGACTGTGAGGTTGAAATGCTGTTTTCGTTTTTTAAGTTTGAAAAGCGTTGTTTGATAATTTTCTAATACATAAAGATACCAGCAAATACAGAGAATCATTTCAAATATAGTATTATAACAAGATCTTGGCTAATATCAGGTAGGAAAGAGTAGAAACCAATTTATGGAGTTTTATAGATGGAGAGAGGGGGAGGGAAAAGAAGAGGAAAAGAGGCAGAAGGAGTAAATAAAGGGGAGGATGGGGAGATTGACACTATGTTAAGTAAGGCATACTGGTTAGGCATGGGCGGAAAATCCGTTCCGCTCGCGGATTTTGCGGATTTTCGGGAAATCCGCAATCCACGAGATTTGCGAATCTCCCGCAAAATCCGCAAATCCGCGAGCAGCGGATTTTGCTCGCACTGCTCGCACTGTTCGCGTGAGTTCGCGTGAGTTCGCGCCCCGCGAATAAGTGCAAAATTGCAGAAATACGATCTTAGCAAAACTGAAAGTAACTACTTACCAGGTTCAAAAGTTCAGGCTCATCATTAGTAGCCATTTCCTGTAGTGCTTCCAGAGGGGCCCCTCCAGAGTTCAGTTGCCAGTTGAAACTATTATGTGACCCTGCTCTGAACCTCAGAATAGTTACACATATGCCACAAAGGTCCTGAATTACAGCTAAGGGAGACAAGCAGGAGCCAGGCTGGAAGTTAAAATCCATTAATCAGCCCCTAATTCATTATTGTCAGTTGGGGCAGGGCAGGTGTTGTAACTAATTTTGCAACAATGAAAGCACTTAGCAAGTGCAAAAGATCACTAATCAGGGCGCACTAAGGAAGCAGGTGCCAGCTAAAAAAATATTCTGTGACACATTAATCAGCCCCAAATTAATTCAGGTCACTTGAGGCAGGGAAGGTGTGCTTTGCTTTGCCGAAAATAATGTACACTGGACAACCAGAGGGTGTGGTGATGAAACAGAGGGTGGCATGGGTGGGCCAGAGGGTGGCATGAGTAGTCAGAGAGTGGCAGTGGTGACAGAGAGTGGCAGTGATGAAGAAGAGTGTCCCAAACAGGCTGGACACGTAGAAACAACAAGTTCGCGAAACTTGCGACCCGACAGGTAAGTTCGCAATTTGCGAAAGTGTACAAAACCCTCGCGAACTGGCAGAAACACGGGCGAACACAAAAAAAAAAAAATCCGCAAATTCGCGGGAATTCGCGGATTTTGCGGATTGCGAATCCGCAAATCCGCAAAATTCGCGAACGCGAGATCCGCAAAATTCGCCCATGCTTAATACTGGTAAAATATTATAAATACTTCAATGCATATTATTTAGTGTAAAAGCACATAAGTATAATACTGGATAGAGAAGGAATTGAAGAATAGAAAGAACATCCTTCAAGGAGGTTTAAAATTTTCAGAAGTGATACATGAGGGTTTCCTTAAGGCCATCCGGTCCAAGTAAGTGGTAAGAGGTAACCAGAAAAGTTTTCTATTAATATTCGGCTGGCAAGATGAAGCAAAGGCCACATCAAGTCTTGAAAATGACATAGAGTTTCCACCAACATTGTATGGAGAGATTTGTGAGAGATTTCCAGTTAAAGGAGATGTGCTGAAAGGCAAGAGCAAGCATGAGGTCAAAAAGACCATGGAAGTGTGGGGAAAGGACTAAAGAGTCAGACAGGCTACCAGCAAAGAGGAGAGGTATAGAATAAGGAATGGTAATGGGAAATAAATGAAAGATATATGACCAAACCTTCTCCCAGAATTCATAGACTGAATTACAGAGAAAGAAGAGATGAAAAATGTCAGCATAAGAAGAACCACAAGTCCAGCAGTTAGAGTCAGAAGAAGCAGAGAAGCGTGATATAGAAACCGGGGAAAGGTAAAGTCTGTGATAGAAGAAGAACAGAGATTGAATCTGAGAAGCAGGAAAATAAATTTTTAAGGATCTGGACCAAAGCTTATGCCAGAGAGCAACAGACTAATCACATCCCAAATCCGATTCCCAAGAGAGTTCCAATTTGGTTTTAATGCGATTAGGATTAGGGGATAAGAAGAATTTATAGATAAGGAAAAATTTAGGAAGGGTAAGAAGAATTCTGAGGAGAGGATTTTGGGTAATAGGTGAAGATGAAAAAGGAAGGGAATAATAAATGGCAAGAATAATTGCCATAAGAGTGCTGATTTTTTACAAAAAGGATCGAGGGCAATGAAATAAGTGCTGACATTGGGGAAAGGAACAAGGTAAAATTCCATCAAAAAGCTGATTAACCCATAAGATGCCTTTTAATCTCCAAGCATTCCAAAAAATAGGTCTGTTATTGAGGAGAATAAGCTAGTTATACCAGATAGGGGTATTTAAAAAAGATTCACGGGAAATAGTAGTAGGGTGAACCAAGGGTTTCAGAAGAGAGCAAGTGTGCCTAAATAAGAGGAGAGAAGTATAAGAAGGTTTGGCAGAGAAAGGAACAACTTTCCTGAAGGAGAAAGGTAACAATAATGTTTGTTCAATGGAGAGCCAAAGGGGGGTAAAGTGGAAAGGGTCTGATGTAAGCCATCTTGAAGCCTGACGTAGTGAGAAGGATTTATGATAAAGACGAAAATCTGGGAAATTAACCCCACCATTACATTTTGGATTACGAAGAGGCGATAAAGAAATTCTCGATGTTTTGTTTTTCCAGAGAAATTTTGAAAGGCACGAATCAATACGTTTAAAGTAAATATCAGGAATGTGGATAGGAAGCATGGAGAAAATATATATTAAAATGGGGAATATCATCATCCAGATAGAGTCCAAGTGCCCCCACCAAGAAAGAAAGAGAGGATTCCAGGTGGAGAACGATTTCTCAATTCGGGATAAAACCACGGACATATTTAATTTAATTGAAGAGGGAATGGAATTAGAGAACCAAATGACTAAGTATTTAATTTTCGAACTGTTCCAGGCAAACCCAGTAGAAGAGAAGAAATGGGGAAGACAGAATTGTGTAAGAGGGAGAATTTCAGTTTTGTCTGAGTTAATTTTATATCCGGAAACCTGTGAGAAAGAGCTAAATTCAGATAATAAAGGGGGAATAGAAGTTTCAGGATCGGAAATGAAAAAAAGGATATCACCTGCATATGCAGAGAGTTTCAATTGGCAGTCACCATATAGAAAACCGGAGATGGAGTTGTTACAACAAATAGAAGCCAAAAAGGGTTCAAGGGCTAGTACAACAAGAGGTGGGGACAAAGGACAACCTTGATCAACACCACGTTGAAGGAGAAAATAAGATTAAACTTGACCATTAACGAGAACCAAAGCTTTAGAGGCGGAATACAACAAGGAGACAAGGGATGTGAATTGAGGACCAAAACCATGCCAGCGTAAGGATCCAAACAAAAAAGACCAATCAACTCTGTCAAAAGCTTTTTCTGCATCAACAGAGATAGCAGCTAGAGGGATAGAAAGAGAGGAGACTTTATTTAAAACATTGAGAAAGAGACGAGAATTATCAGAGGTAAGTCAACCCTTGACAAAGCCACACTGCTCTTTACAGATAAGATGGGGCATAAGAGGATCTAAGGGTAAAGCGAGCAATTTAGCAAATAATTTATAATCCACATTGACTAAACAAATTGGACGATGATTTTTACAGAATTGTAGGTCTGAGCCATATTTAGGGATGAGGCAAATGATGGCTTCCTGAAAAGTACCATCTACCTTACCAGATGAATAAAATGATTGCAAAAGTATTAAGAGTTTAGGAAGTAGGAGTTAAAAAAAATGCATGTAAAATTTGACATAAAAACCGTCTGTTCCAGGTGATTTACCTTTAGTGAGAGTAATCAAAGCTTTGGAACCTTCATTAAGGGAAAGATCGTTTTCAAGATTAAGAAAATTAAGATGAGATTTAGAGGGAGCTGGAAGTTTCTCAAGATAAGACTGAATGAGAGAAGGAGTAGGAGGAGTTTCTGGAGTGTAAAGGTTTTGATAAAAGAGTTGAAATTGGTCAATAATTTCCTGATCCTTATGTAAGAGAGATTTATCGGAAGAATAAATAGAATCAATAAAAGTACGCTCCTTGCGCGCTTTGAGGTAATAAGCCAGATGTTTTCCTGATTTAATACGACCACAATAATAGCGAGCACTACTGCGAAGGAGTATTGACGAAGCACTGTAAGTGGTAGCTTTAGTGATGTCAAGTTTAGCTTTCATGAGTTCTGGTTAAATGAAATTATTTGATGAGGTGTTGAATTCATGTTCCAAAAATTTTATATGGGCTAATATAGTTTTCAGTTTCTGAAGAAAAAGTTTCTTTTTCTTGGAGACAAAATCAATAACGACCCCTCTTGCTGCTGCATTAAAGGAATCCCATAGAAAATGGGGGGAAGAAATGGAATCGGAGTTGAGCAGAACAAATCAATTGGCGAAAAAGCGAAAAGAGGAGGAGAAAAGAGAGTCAGTTAGAAGGGAAATATTAAAGCGCCATCAGGAAGACTTGGGATGTGGGGGGAGAAGGTCAAGGTCTGTTACTATTGGGGCATGGTCCCTATATGACTATAGGTTCAATAGAAGAAGATAATAGATTTTGAGATAAGGATTGAAAGAGAAAGATGTAATGTAGACAAGAAAGAGATGCATGAGGCGGAGGGAAAAAGGAATAGTCAGGAGTATCAGGATGCGAGATTCTCCAGGAGTCAATGAGATTTGTTTGACAAATGATATTAAGGAATTGTTTGTGGGTCGTATGGGGTATAAAACGAACTGTTGACTTGCGATCAAGAAATGGGTCTACAATCTGGTTACAATCACCACCTAGAATAAACATGTCATCACAATATTGAATACCTTTCTTGTGTGATTAAAGGCCAAAAAGTGCAATCAGGTTGTGTGGGACCATAAACATTGAAAACAGTCAAAGGGACAAAATTAATTAATAACTTGACTAATATCCATCAACCTTCTGTGTCATTTTCTTGCAATATGACTTTACATTTTAGCTTCTTGTGACATAAAATGGCTACACCATTTTTTTTATTTATAGATGGTGAGAATAAAACCATACCCACCTAGCTTCTTTTTAGTTTAAGTGATTCAGCTTCTGTAAGATGGGTCTCTTGTAAAAGAACTATGGCACCTATTAGGATGGCGGACGGACCTGCATCCGTCCGCCACCCCTGAGGTGGAGGGACCGTCCGCAGGGGCAGCGGCAGTCCCTCCGGTGGAATTAGGATGTGACCGCCACCCTGGCGGTCAGATCCCGTATATTTACCATAGCGGCGGGTGCTGCTTTAAGCAGCACCCGCCGCAAAGTTAAATATGCATGCTGTGCGTTTGCATGCACAAAGCAGCAGGCACCGCGCTGTGCCTGCCACATTGTGCATTCAAATGCAGGGGGGTACCATAGGTACCTCCCATGTGAATCCCCCTGGCCCCCTTCACCCTGGAGGCCCGCAACGGGTCCCCAAAGAAAAGATCGTATGCCTTTCCGTGGTGGCCACGGAAAGGCATGTCCTGAAGCACATCCTAATATGGCTGGCGGTGTCTGATAGACACCGCCACCATATTAGAGCTTTTCCGCCACGGTCGGAAGCCGACCGCAGCGGAAAAGCGGCCGACGGTCTTCCCGTCCGCCGATGACCCCCAGCCATCCTAATGTGGCGGGGGGTCTTTTCATTCACCACAGCGGTGAATCCGCATCCTCCGGGCCAGCGCTGGCTTCCGTCGGCCTGGAGATGCGGATTCACCGCAATTCTAATCGAGCCCTATATCAGGATTATATGAAGCCAGGTGGGAAATGATTCTCTGTCTTTTAATAGGATGAATACAACTTTTTACATTCCAGGAGACAACTTTGAATGTAAAAGCATTAAAAATGTAAAGGAAGCCAAAGCTACAATAATAAAGAAAGAAGAGGGAATGCCAATAAGTACAAGGAAAAGTAGATGATAAGAAGGAAGGAACTTAGAAAAGGGATTAAATAAGTATGAGAAAAGAAAGATCAAGACTACATATATGTAAAAAGAGGAAATAGATATAGTCAGAGTGAAGAAGAGAGTAGATAAAAGTAGAAGAAAAAGGAAAATATCCAGTAGGTAAAGGGAAAAGAAATGGAAAAGACGGAGAAGGAAAGTAAGGAAAGAGACAAGAAGAGACAGTACATATCCAAAAAGGATGACTGAGAATAACATACCTGAGGGGAACAAAACAGGAGAAATGGGGAATTGGTGACACTCAACAAGACGAACCTCCCGAAGTCGGGAGTCCGGACCGCATCAGGACGGGAAGAATGTCGAACGGAAGCCACATGGAATGGGGAAAACAAACCAATCTATGTGAATGAACAAAAGAGACAGTCAACATCAGGGTAGTACATAAGGAAATGTACACCCAGCTCAACATACAAAAAGAAAAGATAAGAAATAGATGTAAAAAAGCCTATTTTGTCAAAGGAGAGTAGATCTAAACAGAAGGGAACATCAAAGGAACTATGTTAAATCTATTTAAGTAACATCAAAAGG
Organism: Lissotriton vulgaris; assembly: GCF_964263255.1. Taxonomy (NCBI): domain Eukaryota; kingdom Metazoa; phylum Chordata; class Amphibia; order Caudata; family Salamandridae; genus Lissotriton; species Lissotriton vulgaris. The sequence continues at coordinate 173,964 of NW_028254651.1, forward strand.
TAACATTATTTAATAACAGATACAAAGAAGTGTGGAGACCTTAACTTGAATCATGTAAAGAAAAAAGAAAAGTTAAATGATCAGCCACTAGGAAAATTAGTAGTATCCATGCTATTAGTAGTTTGAATATGGATAACGTTTTTAAGCTCCGCTGGGTCTTGAAAAGTCCATGTTTAGTTTTGGAATGTAACTTTGAAAACACATGGGTGAAATAAACCATATCTAGCCCCAAGAGTTCGAAGAGGAGCGCGAAGATTCAGGAACTCTTTCCTTCTAGACACAGTAGCATTGGAGACATCTTGGGACAAAATCACCTTCTGACCCAACCAGGAAATGTGATGTTTAGAGTTAGCTGCAGAAAGGACTAAGAGAAGGTCTGTAAACTTCAAAATGAAAATGATGACACCTCGTGGTTTAGCTGGAGTTGTTGAAGACGTTAGACGCTGACCAAGCCTGTGGGCCCTTTGAATGTTGAGAGAAGTGGTTGATGGTATATCGAAAAGTTTCGGAAGAAAGGAAGAGAAGAATGATACCGGGTCAACACCTTCCAAGGATTCTGGTAAAACCATATATACGTAGGTTATTTCTCCTATTCCTGTTTTCTAAGTCTTCAGCGTGTTGCTGAAGGGTGAGAACCAACTTTTCCAATGAGGAAATTTGTTGAGAATTAACCAGTATCTGTGAAACTTGCTGCTTCACCGAAGTTACTCTGTTGTCCATGGTAGACCATTTCTCCTTGAGAAATTGCATTTTGCTGTTGGTTTCCTCCCCAAAAGGGTGCAGTGTGCATATCTCCTCTAAAAGTAACTCCATAGAAATGGGAGTTGATGCTTTATCCAGAGACGGAGGATCATGTTTCAAACTTTTAGATGATGTAGTAGGCGGAAAAGATTTGCTTGAAATAGGCCGTGCCGAGAGCTAACGGTTAGAAGCGATTCCTGCCATTTGATCAGCGATATAGGAGGATTCTGAAGCTGAGGAAGCTGAAGGAGTCACCAAAGAAGTATGTTTCGATGGAACAAAAACAAACTTCGGTGTGCGCAACTTTCCCATAAAAATCTGACTCCAAAACGAAGAGTAAGCGATGCACAGTGGTGATGTGGGCAGGTAAAACGGAAATTCTCTGTTCAGTGGCTGATATAGATCTATGTTTGACCATGCGAAGAGGATTCTGAAAAGGGTAATCTTTTGAAAACCAGACGATCCTTGAAAAAAAAAATAAGCTCAGTTTTATGAACATATGGGGGACTCATTATAGGATATAAATATGAGGATTATAATCAGGTGTCGCAATGGAAATGTCCCAAGTAGCCTCACTTATAGGGGATTGAGCAAACAGCAACTAAGTCAGTAAGTCTCATAAAAGGATAGAAGAAGTTGAAGTATAGCCATCATTTTGCACGTAAAAAGTTCTGGTTGACAAGGTTCGCACCTAAAATGGCTGCGTCTTGAGAGGACGAATGCAGCAGAAAATCAGAGGCTATTTTCTTTATTTATATGGAAAGGAGCAGTCAGCGGCATAAGTTAGTGAGACTTATGAAGATGTCGATGTGCTGGTGTAGACACTAATCTTGTCAGTGCATGAAGTTGCTGAATAACAAAACGAAGAACTCACCTAAAATGGCGGACACTCTGAGAGGACACGTACAGCAGGAGTGAGAGTACAAACAAACATGCTGCAGTTAAATCAAAAATTATCCTCGTTACTAGGGAATTAAGCGATAGAATTAGTAGAAGTCCGGAAGTCACATGATGATATTGAGGGTCCAGTCAATAGGTAGCATTCCTGTCAGCGCGCTGATATCCTGAGTAGCGATATGCACGAGATGTGACCTGAAATGGCAGGCATCTTGAGAGAGCAGATACGGCGGTGAGAAAGTAATTAAGTGCAAGGCTTTAAAGTCCAAAAATCACCTCACCGAAGACCCAGACCTTCCGAAACAAGAAGCGGGCATTCTTCATGACAGAGCTAGGCGGGAAACGTATCAAAAAGTCTCAAATGCATCCCGATGCGGCAGAGCGGATCCCTTAGGCGGCCATCTTGTTCAGCGCCTTAGCCACACCCCTGAAATGCTGTTTTCAATCGTACCTCAAGGGATGTATAGACTCATTACACATAGCCTCATTTTGTTTAGGAGGACAAACTGTCCCTGATGCCTCATTGGGTGCTAATAACATGCAGCTTATTTAAGAGATAGCTTTGCTTTGTACTTAATAACAAAGTTTGACAATTTCTTTACTTTTTGTTTGACCTCTATTAGTGCTATGATGGAATGCAGATAATCAAGCGAGCTGAAGCGGAAATACCTGAGCGTAAACATGTGTGAATGCTCCATTAGTAGACTGTAGGCCTGATTTAGAATTTGGGAAATGGTCGATGTTTGATCTACCCTATTTAGATTACATACACATGTACGATCTAAAAGGGGGGATGGGGCATCCTCAAGCTCTAAATTAAGCCCTCTGCCTCCAGTGGTTCAATACACAGCTGATCCTATATTAGGGAAACCTACAATTTAAGAACCAGGCTCAAGTAAACAAAGTATGGAGGTCATAAAATATTAATATATTAAAGATGTATACATTATAATAAAATGTGATGCAATAGAAGGCCACAATCTTAGAAAGGAAGCACGATCAATTATTTCATTGCATTTTGCATTAATCACACCCACATCTATTTCAGGCTATATGGCCTTATTCCTGAATCGCCTTTTCCGTTGGATTAATGTGAACTTCCTTTGAATGGACAAAGCCAAAAGAAAATGTATAGAAAATGGAATAATTTAATCCGATTTTTTCCCCTTCATTTAGGCCTGTTTTAGATCTTGGCAGATGGGATGCTGTCCGCCGTATTACATGTGCCATAGGATATAATGTACTTGTAATACGGTTGATGGGATATTCATCAGTTTTGTGATGGAGAATCCTGTCCACCAAGATTTAAATCAGACCCTTGCTCTCCTTTCCTAGGCCTTACAATGACCTGACCAAATGTGAGGCATCTAGAGATCATCATTAATTATAAGCTCTCTCACTATTTGGCTTACTTGTCTTTGTTTATCAACAGAATTTAACCAAAAGTAAGCAACTTGGTGATTATCTTTGATGTAGGACTCTCTTGTACCCCTCATGTCACACAGTAGAAAAGAGATAGAGGGGCATGCATATTGCTAGCCCTTGGTAAATTAGATGTCTTCTCAAATACAATACTGATTGCAGCTAAACAGGCAATAGTCACAGCATGCCATGATTTTGGCAATGTCCGTAGGGGTCGGCGCAACTCTACTTAATTTGCTGTAGAATTACACAAAGCATAACCTTGCATTTAGTGATATTTTCTTAGTGAAAAATGTACCCTTGTGTTCACAGTAGACCCAAAGATGCATTTAGCACTAATAGCTCAAAAGACAACAGAACACAAACAACAGCAGTCACTTGCAATCTATTCCGAGCTCTTGTCTGCCCAAAATATTCTAAATATAGTTTCCTGTTATTTTGCATCACAAGAATAATGTAAAATTACAAAAATGACTCTGATTACTTCAATGTGATAACATTTTTGCCCAGGCCTAAAAGTCATGTTCATAGGGCTTTTTAACAAACTCATTGACATCCTCCAACGATAACATCCGTAACACTAACAATTTAATTAACAGACTACATTTTTCCTTATTTTCCCTCATACAGAGTATGCAAATTGAGAAAGTAGATAAATGTATACTATCCTTTGGGTATTCAATGCATAGGATCTCAGTCATGTACTGTTTGGTATAGGAGATGATATAATTTCAATATACAAAACGTATTTAGCAGGTTTAGGATGCCCTATTATTTTAAGTTGATTTGATCAGGTCTGGATTGCCATTCTATGTAATTGTTTGAATTTGTTTGGCAATATTACACATGCATGTTTTGATTAATTCCAGTAGTATTATACATATAGGGGATTTATTTATAGCTACTAGAAGAAATGGACAGTGTGAGAATTTGGCACATACAGACACAGATAATACCATCAAAATGTAGATATCTATACAAATACAAACTTTCATCAAAGCGATTGTCAATGTTTATGCAATTTTACAAAACCATGCACAAAATATATATATGTGTTTTGAACGGATTTCTTTACACTGAATCAAGCAGGATATGTCTGTGCATATCTTTCTGTGGTTGTGTCTTAGGTATAGGTGGGCAGAACTAGAGGAGTTTCACTCCTTGGAATTCCACACAGTTAAATAAAAACTCAGCAAAATGCCACAAGAAGACTGAAATCGGTATGTTGCGCTGCTTGTGCTAATTGTTAGCATAAGAAGCTTGTTCTGTGCTGCAAAATCAGCCCAAATGGCATCACACGGTCTGCTTCTTTAAATTTTCTACTCAAGCTGCAGCTTTCTCACTGCGAACGGTCGTGACCTGCTGCTACTGCCCACATTTAGAAAATGTTGCTAGTTGCAGTAGATGTCAATTCTCACTCGCCAATTTAATGTTGGTGAGCCGCACACAAGAAAAACCTCTGCCATGCAGTGGTTGGCAGAGTTTTGCCCGAAATCTACGTTAAACCTGTGAAGCTGAATGGGCAAAACTCTGCCGGCATAGTGGAATTTATTGCCTAGCCCTAGAATTAGGCTCAGTTAGGTTAAAGTTCTACCTAAAATGGCCATCCACATAAATGTTATGTGTGGAGCTCAGACGAATGGAATTACAATCTGTGCAACTCTTTTTTCATTTATATCAAAGTAGAGGGAAGAGGATTAGAGGTCCATTCAGTTCCCCTGGACAGATATGCGATAATCAAAAATAGAATGGACACTGGTATCTACAAAACCTTTGGTTTGTATTCGAAAACCCTCATAGACATCCTGGTTTTATCGTTGCGGTGTATCTTTTATCCGCCCCCTCAGGAGTCATGGCGTATTCATAGGGTAGTCGATTAACGTGCTGGATGCCTGCCTCACCCGAGGCTACCTCCGGTATAGGTAGAAGTGTCCAGAGATACTGGAAAAGGATAAAAGGGGGATAAAAATATTGTCTCACCTAAGAGTTTATTTATTAGGAAAAAGAGGGGTAGGCACTATTGCTAAATGAAAGTGCGATATGATGGTAATCGTGTTACTGGATTACTTCATGTCTCGAAAAATGTGTCAACATGTTTCAGCTCTCTTGACCCAGCCGGGTCTACAGAGCTTTCGTCAGGACAAAACACAAACGTAAAAAGGATAGAAAGTTATTAACTCACACCACTTGTGTTGTTTTGATGATAAGTATAGACAGCTTATACTTAGATTCCCTGTGCTGTGGAAACAAAAGCCAACAGTATCCATTATATATGTGGCTCCAGATGTGAGGTGAGCAAGCAGACATGTTGAGAATACATGTGGAGCACAAATCTCCTCATTAGGAGCGTACGCCATACTAGTGGCCTTAATACCGTATCGAGAAAGGAAAGGATTATAAACAAGGTCTAATACAGGAAGTACATTCAGGATTGCAACGTGTGCGATGTTATATTTATATCAGACCCACTGAAGTAGGAGGTCCTATGTTGGTAGAACTCATTGTGGACGGGAATTTAAACCCTTAGTCTAGTGATCTAATTACAAAACAATACAACACGGTGCGATATAATTACCTGTATTGAGCTCAATGGTAGCTTCAACAGGGGTCGGAGAGTCGCTTGTGGTCTTTGCTGTAGTGGTACAAACGGGCCCGCTGTGTTAGTAAAGCGGTTAACAGTCTTGCCAGATAGTAGAGATCAGGTCCTGCTGCCATTCTTACCCACGAGGTTCGGCGCTTTGTCCCCTGTGCTGACTCTGCCCCTGGGGAAAACAAGACACGCCCATAGCCACACTGTTCTGCTTGCAATCCCATCCAGGGAACACTGTAGTGGGAACAAGAGCTCATTAGTGTCAGGTTCTAGTGTCATGGTGGAAATAAAGATTTACTTAGTCTCAGAAAGCACTTGTTCTGACAGGACGTGGTACCAGAATATCATAATCAGGATAGTACCTCACATAAATGTTCTTCCTAAATATTGATTACCAAAACATTGACTAGTTGGTGTTAATAATAAAAAATCTACATCTATTGAGACAGTGCTTTTACAAACAATATTTTAAACACAATATTTATGTAGAACAATAAAATATTGTTAGCTATGTTATCCTGAAATAAAACCACTACCACAGCGATTCTATTCAAGGGTTACTGTATTTCCTTTTCATGAAAATATAGAAGTTTCCTTTAGTCGTTGGCCACATTCCTGACCTTTCCCTTGTTTTTGCTCTCAGTTTATGGTATATGCAAAACTCGTTTTTGCTATACATTATCAATGTTCCAGCACCTCACCCAAAGGCCGGAAAATTGTGTCAGTCCTGCAGCTGAGACCTCAGCTGGGTAGACATCACTGATAACATTCAGGAGGAATACATTCTATTATACAAACACAAGGAGATGATGGCTAAAGCGCTGAAACGTTTCAGACACTATATCATCCTTCTTTAGCTCACTTCACCACCCCAGTTCAGACTTTGCCATATGCAAATAAGTATTGACCCTATGCCTCATGGGAACAGTCCAGCCAGAACTACTAAGCCAGGTCTTCACTGGATTCAAGCTAGCCTTGCTGATGAAGGGTGTTACCCTAAAACCAGTCCCAGGAAGCTTGTATCCGTTCCAGGGAAAAATTGGCTTGGCAGTTCGGGCTGGACTGTTCCCATGAGGCACAGGATCAAGATCGATTGGATGTGGCTTGGTCTGAACTGAAGTGGTGAAATGAGCTAAAGAACGATGATGAATTCAACCCAAATCTGTGACTGGGGTGAGTGTCTGAAAAGTTTCAGCACTCCTTCCATCATCTCATTATGTTTGTTCTGTTCACCCTAAGTTGGCAGGGTATGCCCAAACGTGGGTCCTTTGCTCACTTTGCCACTGGATGCAAACTAGCCTGACTGATGAGGGGTGTTACCCCGAAACCGGTCCCAGGATCCTTGTTTTTGGGCCAAGGAAAATCTGGCTTGCAGTTTGGGCTGGACTGTTCCCATGAGGTACAGGGTCTAGGCCGATTTGCATATCGCTGGGTCCGAATTGTGGTGGCGAAGTGAGATAAAGAATGATGATGGATTCCACCCAGATCTGTGACTGGGGGTGAGTGTTTGAAAAGGTTCAGCGCTTCGTCCATATCTCCTTGTGTTTGCATAAATTATTATTATTATTTGAGTTTTGTAAAGCGCGTAGTAACCCGTAAGCATCCCAGCGCTAATAGTATCACATGTCCTCCAGGACATATATAACATCTTCCTAGAACAGAATTGCTCTACAGACATCTTGAAAACTCTGGAAATTACTATGAAAGGGCTATTTAATGTATGGAACATATATTCCAGTGTGAAGGGAGACGTTTGAGGCATAATAGGCATGCTTCAGCATGCTGTCATATCTTTTACTAGTATCTAACTAAATACTCTATTCTTTTTTGCAAATTCAAAGTGACCTCTCATAGTTTTTCTGTTTTTCATTTTAGTTCGGATGTACACGTTCCTCAGGATTAAATATTAAATATACATTAATTGAAAAAATAGATATTTCATTATATTTTACTGAACAGGAAAATACAAATGTATTGATATATATTCACTAAATATTATACATGAGTATTGAGAAACAAAAATATATAGAGCTTAACATATGCCTAGTGATTTTTTTATGTCTTTCCGTCTCTATGCAAATTTACCTTATCATGTTTGACATGTATAGTTATATAGTTATAATACTAAGAAGCTTGCTGGCTGGTTTTCAACATTATAGTGTGCGTTCTCTAGATATTGTGTGTTTATAACATATTGTCTTTCCTTGTAGCAGTGCTAAGTGCAGGGAGTTGCCTGCCCCCCCCCCCAATTTTAATTAGCACTTGATTTTAATTTCATCACTTTTTAGTTGTCTTTCTTATTTTAGCTTGTTTTCCATTACTAGTAGTGCTGTGCAGGGGAGGAAGCTCTCTTGACATGCCTAGTAACCGGGTTCAGTTTGTTTTGCCTGCCCCTTTCTCTGTGGGTTGGCTGGAGTACTCCCACACCTCTCCCAAAATGACCTACTTGACTATGTCTGACGCGCAAATATTCGCAGTGGGCGGACCCATGGCGTGCCACAGGCAAGCCCGTCTGTGCCTGTCCAGGGCCGTTTGGGCCAGAACTCCTACCAGTTCTAACCTCCATCAAGTGCATTACTCTGCCTGCAAACTCAAGAATCTAGCCACTCCACCTCGGAGTGAATACACAAAGTCTATGTAGGTAGTTGACCCCTATCTGAAATGTATGCCCTATCTCTTCCTTTAAGAGTCCTACATTAAGGGTTGAGAGAGGCACATTGTGACTCTCCATAGACACTTTAAGGATCTCTCCATCAACTGTCGGACACTACCTAAGAACAAGCAAGACAGTTTTGATATGCTAAGCAACATGCTCCCTGCTGCCCTATTCCTCATGAAAAAACGGCTCTCAGATACCTCAGCGCCGGATATACTAGATGCACTGCCAACCAACTATGGAACAATAAGGGTGTCGTGGTGAGCCTCAGCTAGGCCTACCAGTGCTAGGGGTTCGCACTTTTCTGCACAAAGTCCTTATACCAATAGGAAGAATTTGGCACGGAAACTGCAATACAAAACAGAGCTCTTTATTAACCTCAAGAGGTGGAACTACATTCACACAACACCCTTCTGTAGTGTATGAAGTAGCACACCGAACGGTATAAGAACAGAAAGAAGGTTTTAAGTACATATAAGGTCATACAAAAATGCACAATCAACAAGTGGGAAGAGTTAACCGTTGCTAATTGTAGTAAACACATCCTGACAGTTACAGACTAATAGCAGCTGCACAGACAGCTGCAAGCTCAACTGAGCATGTGCAAAGCAGAAAAGGCTAAATAGAACTTGTCACTAGGCAGAGTACAATAGCAGACGACAGAAAGGTAGGACAGAGCACATGGTGAACACGTGGTAGCACATGGCATACTTGGATTTGGGAGCCAAAATTGCTCCCAAATCTAAGATGGCTTCAGCTAGATGCTAACCCCGATCGCTGCCAAATTACAACAGACGACCCTTTTAGCATTAGCCGAAGACATTCGTTCATTTGGGGTAATCTAAATATGTATCCTGCATATTAATTTGGATAATTCTAGTAATTTCTTTCAGCATTTTTTGGGTTTCTATTTCTGCAACATTTCTCTTAGCAGGTGTACAAGCAGTAATGCACATAGAGCAAAGCATGGGACCACAATGTATACATACACAGCTTGTTGCAAATAGTATAACCAGCAGTATACATAGGATAGTCGGTAGCTTCTAGCCCCAAGTGACAAATAGTGTCCAGAACCAGCTTGAGAAAGTCCAGGTACCAGTCTCTGGGTGAATCTCTGCAGCAATTTTATGCAGTTTTGATATTGCATCATATACTGAAGGTGAGTGATCCGGAATGTAAACACAACAGCTGCTGCCGATGATGCGACATGCACCACGTCGATTAGCTAGAACCACGTCAAGAACCATACGATTTTTGAGTGCTACAATCCTTGCAACTTGCAGCTCTTCTGTAATGTTCCCAAGTGCCATAGCTGTGTGGTTGATAACAGCTTTCACAACACTATTCAATCAACTTATCTTTCTACTGTTCTATGCATCACCCAAAAAGAAAAACAAGCCCAATTTAAAGTCAACATATTGTTGCAAAGTGGTGTCAGTCTGATAAACCTCATCTGTACTTATTGTTCTTTTGTATCTGTTCTTAGAGATATCATTATATAGTTTGAAATCGCGGTGATACGATGGAGGGGCCAGGAACACAGGGGGTAACAGAAATGATACATAACATACTCCGGACCATCCAATTGGGAGTTGATTATATCCCTTATTACCACATACAAAATATGTACTATGCGACAATGTAAAACTACTATTATTGACACCTTCAATAGTTAATGTCACAGTGCACTCACTCCTTCCCACTGGAATTTTCCCACATTTTCTATACATACATCTGCTTTAGCCCTGGTCACAGAAATTACAAATGGTCCAGTGTTCTTTATAGTTCTTGTGTTCGTGAAAACATATGGTACAGAAATATTGTCCGGTTGATACTCTTCCCATTCCCATTTAGTTCCTTTAGCTTGAGGGTAACCATCTTCATTAGGGTAACAAACTTTATTAAGATGATAGTTAATCCTTCCAACTGCTGCTTTCTTTGAAGCAATCAGAAGCGCAAACCAAGCTTGACAAGAGCCATTTTGTGAGAAAGGAAGAGGAATAAAAGGTGTTCCCCCTTTCTTCTGGTGAGCAGGTATCATCCCACACACCCAACAGTCAGTGGTATTTGTGGCATTATGCGTGTGATGCAACATCTGAATAAATGTGTTATTTAGATAGGATTGTCAATGCTTCTCCTTAAGGTAGGGAAGTGTAAAGTAATGATGCTCAACTAGTACAGGAGTAGTGGCAATAAGCAATTGGCGAGCAGGAGCCACTTTCTCTATGAACCACGTTATTACTGCTATAGCCACCATAGCAACAACAAACCCTACAGCACAAATGATCTTTTTGTTATTCATTATAGCAACAGCAACAGTTGATTTCTCTGCAGACATGAGTTTTCCGTTGTTGAAGGCAATTGTACGAGCTCTAAAGAACTGGGCGGCCGTTTATTTATTCACCAACGGTCAAGACTGGTGTCACCAAGCAGGACTGACCCCCCCCTTGCCAGATCGGCGCTCCGTTTCACCAACCCAGGACGGCAGCTCAACCAGTCTTTTTCAGCAAAGAAGATTCTTTCCTTGGTCTCAGTTGGCATTGTGATACTCCAGGGATTCTGTGGTCCGGGAAGACTCCCTCAGATTCGTCAGGTGAGATAGCGTGGCCCTTCTCCATTTCCAAGATTTCTCGATGATCGGTCAACACAGCAGGTTCTACCAAGGCAGGCGACATTCGCTTACAATGAGTGCTATGGACCCAATTCTTCCTGTTTGTCATTCGAACCGCTGTCCGCGTCGCTAGGAGCACCTGCTCCGGTCCTCGCCACCTCAGTTCCAAGCTGTTCGATCTATCGTCGGCTTCACCTGTAGATCTGTCAGGAAGAGCTTCTCGAACCTGTTGATAAATAGAGATCAAACTATCTGTCAACTGTGCACAATAATCATTCATCAAAACACATGGTACATCATGTACGGGGCGTGACTTTTGAACTCCCCAAATATTCATCGGTCTTCCAAATACCACTTCATATGGAGAAAGCCCAGATCGTGAATGTAGCACTGATCTTATGGACAATAATGCCAAGGGTAGAGCATCTGGCCATTTCAAGGATGTGGAAGCAAGTATTTTTGCTAGCTTCAATTTCAACGTAGCGTCATATCTCTCCACCAATCCTGCTGATTGTGGGTGGAAAACTGCATGGAATTTCAGTTTGACCCCTAATCCTTTCAGGGCATGCTCAGCAACTTGCCCAAAAAAATGAGGTCCGTTGTCACTCCATAAAAATTTGCAAACACCATATCTAGGGAAAAACTCTTTTAAAAGCACCTTTGCTGTAGTAAGAGCCTTATTATCCTTTGTAGGGTACGCCTCTATGCATTTACTGAAGGCACATACCACCACTAGAACATACTTCATGTTATTGTAATGTTCAAGTTGGATGTAATCCATTTGCAAAACTTGAAAAAGTGCAGTTGGTGTAGCAAACCCTCCTGTAGGAGTTTGTGTCCCTTTTCCAGGATTATACTGCCAACACATCAAACAGGATTGTACTATCCTTTTAGCTGTACCGGTAATCTCTGGATGCTCCGAAACATGCGTAAGCAATTTCGTTATTGCTAGAGCTCCAACATGTGCTGGCCCATGTGCCATTTGACCCATAGGCTGTACATAAGCAGCAGGCAATTTCCACTTATTCATCTCTTTGTTGCGCCAACAGCCCTCATTGTCTAACATTCCTTATTTAGACCATTTCTCAAGTTTTTCCACAGATGCAGATCTCTGTATATTTAATACTTCTTCTCTAGCATCATGCCAAAGCTCAGCTTGTGATTTCACTTCCTACATGGATGTAGTACTTCGTTGCATCGTAGTCTCACGAGCTACGCGGTCTGCAAATGCGTTGCCTTGTCCTATCTTATCAATGACTTTCTTGTGCGCGCTACACTTAACAATAGCTATTTTCTCTGGATATGTCAGTGCAGTCAAAAGATTATGCACTAATTCTCTCGGCATTATCTGCATCCCATGGGATGTAAGAAAGCCTCTTTCCTTCCAGAGTAGGCCAAAATCATGAGCCACTCCAAAAGCATAGCGGCTATCTGTATAGATGAACACACACAAATCAGTGCTAAGTTCACACACTCGTGTCAAAGCTATTAACTCAGCTGCTTGAGCCAACTTTTGTGGTATTCGAGCTCTCTCCACTACTGTCTCAAGTGTCGTAATTGCATATGCAGCTGAAGTCGTGCCATCTGGTAACTTCAAGCAGGATCCATCAACCCACAGTTCTCCATTTACATTTAAAAGGGGTGTATCTTGCAAATAGATGCAACCCTTTGCCTGTTCCTCAGTAAGGAAGATTCAATCATGAGATTCCTGTGACTGAGCCTGAGTCGCTGGATATGGCAACAAAGTAGCTGGGTTCAGTGTCGCACATCTCTTCAGTGTAATGTGAGGGGCTAACAATGTCAATTCATATCCTGTCAAGCGAGCACTAGTTAAGTGTTGAGATTTGGTCTGATTCAAAAGGCATCGACCGCATGGGGTACAAGCACCAACCGTTTATGTGACAAAACTATCCCTTCACTGCTGTTGCTGCAACTGAACGGAAGCACCCAGGCAATGCACGAGCAACAGGGTCAAGAACCGCTGAAAAATGTGCACAGGGACGCTGCTTGTCACCGTGTGTCTGTACTAAAACTGACAATGCACACCCTTCTTTCTCGTGTACATAGAGTGTGAAAGCCTTCATATATTCTGGAGTGCCTAACACTGGTGCAGAACAAAGAGCTTGTCGTAGCTGACGAAAAGCATCCTGGCATTTATCTGTCCATGGAAGGGGCTTTGGAGTGTCTTTATTCAAAAGCGCTAGCAAGGGTTTAACAATGTGTGAAAAACCTAATATCCATTACCTGCAGAACAAGGTCAAACGAATGAATGCATGGACATCTTTCTGAGTAGAAGGCACTGGTGTGTCTAAAATTGCTTGTATGCGATCTGGTGTAAGTGCACGCCCCTCCTTAGACAGAAGGTGACCTAAGTAGGTAACCTTCGGTCTACAATATTGCAATTTCTTCTGTGACACTTTATGGTGGTGTGTAGCAAGAAAAGAAAGTAGAGACAAAGCACATTTTTCACACTGCTCAGATGTATCAGCTGCCAACAAGATGTCATCGACATATTGTATGAGAGCTACTCCTTCAGGCAAAGTAAAATAATCAAGTTGTCATTTCAGTGCTTGACTGTAAATGCTGGGACTCTCAGTGTACCCTAGAGGACTTCTGCAACATCTGTACGATCTATTATTCAAATTAAAACCAAACAAATATCGGCTATCAGGATGAATAGGAATCAAGAAGAAAGCATTCTTCAAATCTATTGCAGAAAATGTAGTTGCTGTTGGAGGAACTAAGGTGAGCAGTGTGGATATGTCAGAAACCACAGGGTATTGCGGTACTACAATCTTGTTGACTTTTCGTAAATCAATATTGAATCTGTAAATCCTAGTGTCAGGGCCTTTTTTCAAAATGGGAAGAATAGGACTGTTGCAAACATTATAAGGAACTTCTTCCCCAAACTCCACCTTAATCCAATCCTGGACAATGCGTATAAGTGCTTCTTGGCTTCTTGAGAAATGTTATATTGAGGCAATCGTGGCAATAAAGCACCCTCCTTGACACTAATATGTACTGGCGCAATAACCATTTGCCCTACATCGGTATCTGAAGTAGCCCACAAAGTACTAAGGAGTGAAGCTAATGCAATGTCCCCTTTAACAATACAGGATCTCTCAATCACGGGGTAGTTGTCATTCAAAAGGACATGTACTCCTTCCGGGGAGCATCATATCGTAGCCCTGAAATATTTGAGCATATCAAGTTTACTCAAACACACAATGTTGTCTGGTGTGTTTGGAGAAAGCAAAAATGGTCATGGAGCAGTAAACTTGTCAACATGAAATGCAAGTGATTGTGATATTGGGCTATGGGAAGGTGTTCCATCGAAACCTATTGATGTAATAGTTAAGCCAGACAGGGGAGCCCTTGGAACCAAGTGTTTGGATAAGGCGCTACGAGTAGCTCCTGTATCAACCAGAAACTAATCAGTAGAACCCAAAACATGTGCTGTAACATAGGGATCCTTCTGATCTACTGGAACTTTAACTGATTCCTTACCCCATCCTAGGCAATCCTATGCATAAACTGAATCTTTGAAATCGGGCGGCATATAATCGGACATTTTATATTGAGTTTGTCTGTCAAAAGCGTTAAACCCATCCTGTTCACGCATATTAGAATCCAACCTAGCACGATCATCCGTGCACCCTCTAGGCCCTGGATATCCTGAATGATTTCGCGTTTGTCCCCATCCAAGTGGATAGTGCTGAGCACGCAGTGCTGGACAGTCGGAAGCCCAATGTCCAAATTTCCTGCAGTACGCACACTGGTCAACAGACGTATTCGAACGAGTATAAGAAGGGAAGGACGAACCATAAGATCAACGTCCACCTCTATCATTTCCTCTAGAAGGTGGGCCATAAGCCTGAGCCAACATAACCTTCGTTTTTATCTCTTTAGTCTTTTTATCCTCACTGCCCTTCACTTCTAACTCCTGTCGTACGTAATACTGAGCCATAGTTAAAAGGGAAACCGGAAAAAATAGGTAGTCCATGAACTTCCACTGGCCTTTAGGTGACTAGCTATTCCTGGCAACAGGTTGGTGACATATTTATCGACAAACAGATGTCTGCCCGTGTCATCTGTCAATGACTGGCCACTAAGATCGAGGAATGTCTCCTCAAAGTGTGTGAAGAAATCAGAAACCGATTTGTCTACTTTTTGCTTACAAGATGCTAATACTGTCCAGTCTATCTTTTTAGGAGGAATAATAGTCTTTAACTTTACTATAACAGCTCCGGGGAGATCTAAAATTAACTGAAATGGATTCTGTGCGGGTTCCCTTTCTCCATCCATTTGTTCTAAATCTTTCCATTCTGCACCAAAAGCTGTACGATCATTAACTTTACGAACAGTTCTCCACATATCAGGGGGTAATATCAATCCAAAAAACAGGTCTATATCAGGCAGAGTAATAGTACAAGAGCTAATAGCACCCTCAACTTCCTCATAAAAGGCTGCTGGATTCTTCTGTGGATCAGGTAATGCACTTTTAAGAGCCATGACATCCGCTCTATTCCAAGGAGTGTAAACCCAATTATGAACAAAATAACCCTTTGCATCAGTAGAATCCTTATCATCATTAGTTCCTGTGCCTCTAGGAGAAACATACAAAGGTGCGGCTTCCCGCATAGGTTTCTCATGAACTATCATAGTCTTATCTGTTCCGAAGATAAAAGCTTGTGCCACGACGGTCTGAGATGTTTGTGCAGCTGCTTCTGCTGCCTTTTTCTCCTCTCGCAAACGGACTGCATCAGCGCGCAGTTTAACCAAACGTCTGATTGTGTCAGTCACCTTGGAGAAGACAAAAAGACCATCACGCATTTGCTTACAAGCATTTGCTGCATCATTGGGCTCCAATTCCTCAGAATGTCTCCTAAACCGCTCAATGACCTCTGCAGCAAATACCTCAGTGAAATATGTAAACAAAAGCACAGGTGCACCACAGAATACCAACAATAAAACAAGTTCAGATCCAAATAATAACATGAAAAAGGCTCCTCAATTTTGATTTCTTTATTCCGTTGTGTGGTAGAAAAAACAGTACAGCCAACGCGTTTCGTCCCAAACTGGGACTTCTTCAGGGCGATTTAGAAGTAGTACGTAGGGTCTCTATACATTCACCCTTCTCTGCACAAAGTCCTTAGACCAATAGGAAGAGGTTGGCATGGAAACTGCAATCCAAAACAGAGCTCTTTATTAACCTCAAGAAGTGGAACTACATTTACACAACACCCTTCGGTAGTGTATGAAGTAGCACACCAAACAGTAGGAACAAGGACCTTGTATACCCACAAAGGGGGTCAAAAGAAGGTGGTATAAGAACAGAAAGAAGGTTTTAGGTACATATAAGGTCATACATAAAATGCACAGTCAACACGTGGGAGGAGTTAACAGTTGCTAATTCTAGTAAACACATACTGACAGTTACAGACTAATAGCAGCTGTATAGACAGCTGCAAGCTCAACTGAGCATGTAATAAGCAGAAAAGGCTAAATATAACTTGTCACTAGGCAGAGTACAAGAGCCGATGACAGAAAGGTAGGACAGAGCACATGGTGAACATGTGGTAGCACATGCCATACAAAATGGCTACCAAATCCAAGATGGCTTCAGCTAGGTGCAAACCCCGATCGCTGCCAAATTACAACAAGGTGAGAGATTACCTCTCCCAGTAAGGAGAGGACAATCATGATCATTTTCAAACTCACTCTCAGGTGCACCTTTAATGAGGTGAAACTACCTGACTGTGAGTCAGCTCAGTTTTTGCTGACTCTTTCAGGGAATAATACCTTAACCGGACTTCTCATATTTCTCCCTCCTCGTCCGGCCACCGGATTCACCTCAACCATGGCTGACGGCACTACCCAATCAGCTCTATGCCTCAATAAGCTGCTTGTGCTAGGTGATCTTAATCTTCAATTTGGAGCTATGGATTGCCCGGGAGTGACTTCTTTAACCTCTTCGGTGCTTATGACAAGCTGGACTCGTCATGGCACACAGTAGCCGTTTGCTAATGATGAGTCCAGCTCGTCATGACACCCACCCACGGGGGAAGCGCTAGCACTCCCCCCGTGGGCGGCCGATGCAGGTATTTTTACTGAATAGGCAGGGGTAGAACATCCCCTGTCTGCCCCCCCCCCCCACTCTGCATCATCAATGACATCAGCGCGTGAGGCACGCTGACATGATTGGAGGTTTCTCTTTGTTCCCTGACACGCAGGAAGCCATTTGCTTTTTAGCACGTCGGGGAACAAACAGGTCCGTTTTGGGGCTGGGAAGGAGGGGATTTAAACAACAGAGCCATCGGGGAAAGGAAAGGGTTTTCCTTTCCCTCAATGCCTCTTTTGTGCATTCCTGCTACATGATCGTGCGATCGTGCAGCAGGAATGCCCACTAGCACCAGGGATTTTTAAAAAAAAAAGTAGAGTGTGTTTTGTTGTTTGGGGGAATGGCCCTCTAGGCAAGGGTCGCTCCCCTTATGGAGGCACTCATTTTGACTTTGTCTGCCCCCCTGGGTGGGGCAGGTTTTAATTATTTAAAATAAAGTCGGCCCATCAGAATAAATGTAGTGGGGAGTGGCACCTTGGGTAAGGGTCACTCTCCTTTGGGGGCTATGTCTTTGGCCATTTTTTTATGTCTATGCATGCAAGGTTTGTTTGGGGGAGCAGCCCCTTAGGCAAGGGTCGCTTCCCTTATGAGGGTATATTTTTGGCTTTGTCTGCCCCCCTGGGGGGGGGGCAGATTTTCTATATATAAAAAATAACTGCACACTGGCCCACCAGGAAGTGTTTAGTGGGGAGTGGCCCCTTGTGCAAGGGTCACTCCCCTTTGGGGGCTATGTCTTTGGCTGTCTGCCTCCATGGCGGGCAGATTTTGCCATTTTTTTAAAGTAGGGCCCTGTAGGCCACCAGGAAGTGTTCTGTGGAGAGTGACCCTTGGGCAGGGGGTCACTCTCCTTTGGGTCCATATTTGTGGCTGTGTCATGCCCGTAAGGGGCCAGATTGCCATGTTTTTTTCAAAATTAGGCCCAATAGACCACCAGGGATTTGTTTGTGGGGAGTGGCCCCTTGGGCAAGTGTTGCTTTGTTTATATGTAGGGCCACTATTCAACAGTGGTTTTTCTGTAGTTTTGCGTAGTTGCATTTTTTTGGTAAGAAAAACAGTTTTTTTGTATTTACTCCAAATGAGTAATATTGTAATGTATGGATTAATATTTTTGTAAGTGGTGTTATAATGGCAGCATATTTAGTTAATATTTTGATCATGAAATTCTTTGTGATGTGTTTTGCATTGTCTTATGTGTAATTTTCTTTTCTCTTTCTTTTTTAGTGGGATATTGTTGATCCATACTGTGTCTTTGCAGAGTAGGTGGAGGTGAGTTTAGCTGCTTCTGGCATGTGAGTGGTATAGTTTTGGAGTATATAGGTATTTCTGAAAAAGGTGCATTTTGTTTATTACTTATTTTACAAAGTGTTTGTTGTTGTTGACTTTTTTGACAAGTTACCTTTAGTAGTAAGCATTATGGCTAGCCGTAGAATGACTGCTCAGCAGGTGGTTGGTATGCTTCTTGAATCTTCCTCTGAGCAGGATTTTGAAACTGACAGTGCATCTGAGGGAGAGGAGGGAGGGGAAGATTCAGGCAGTGAGTTTTCTCTCCGCATGGAATCATCGGATGATGAAGGTTCTCTCAGTATAGATGACCTGCCTGTTTTAGACGAGGATACTGCTGTGCCAATGGTGCAAGAGGCATCTGGATTTCAGCCTGAGGCTGCTAGGCTTCCTACTGGTAGTGCTGGACTGTGGGTTGATCCAAACATGGTGCAGCCAGTGTTGCCTGCCTTTAGCGGTGATGCAGGGTGTAGAGTGGATTGTGAAATTCTTTTGCCTATACAGTTTTTTCAGTTGTTTATGGATGATGTATTTTTGGGTGAAATTGTTGAGCAGACTAATTTGTATGCTGAACAGTTTTTGAGAAACAACAGTGATAAATTTAGGCCCCACTCTAGAGATTAAGATCTTTTTGGGTTGTTCTTTATTGATGGGTTTGTTAAGGAAGCCGTCCCTGGCTTCCTAATGGTCTGCCAGTCCCTTGATGGCAACAGCCATATTTCCTGCAGTAATTACTTGTGATCGGTATTTACTTTTGCTACGTGTGCTGCATTTTGTTGATAATTCTTTGACGTTGCCACGTATTCACCCTGACTGTGACCGTCTTTTTAAGACTCGGCCTGTTCTTGATCACTTTGTAGATCGATTTTCAGAGATCTATCCTCCAAGGAAAGAAATATCTGTTGATGAGTCTTTGGTCTGGTTCAAGGGCCATTTGATTTTTAGGCAGTACATCCCTAGCAAGAGGACATGCTATGGAATTAAGCTGTATATGTTGTCTGAGAGTAGGACAGGATATGTTTTTAATTTCCGTGTGTACACTGGTAGAGATTTCACTATTGACCCCCCTGGTTGTCCGTTCACTTTTGGAGTTTCATAGAAAATTGTGTGAAATCTTTCTAGAATACTGTTTAACAGAGGCCACCATTTGTAACTTGATAACTTCTACACTGCTGTGCAATTATTTAAGGAATTGTTTAAAGCGGGCACTTTTGCATGTGGCACAATCCGCTCTAACCGTAAAGGTTATCCAAAAGAGCTTGTTTGCAAAAAACTTCAGAGGGGACAGTGAAGTTCCTTGCATAGTGATGAACTACTAGATGTGAAATTTGTAGACAGAAGGGATGTGTACATGTTGACTACCATCCATGATGAGAGTACTTTACCTATGCCTGTTTGGGATCAGGTTGCTGAAGTGCGCAAACCTGTGTGCATTCTAGACTACAATAATCACATGGGTGGTGTTGACAGAGTAGATCAGAGGTTGGAACCTTGCACTGCTATTCGGAATGCTTATGTTTGGTATAAGAAGTTGGCCATCCATCTCTTCGACTTAGCAACTTTCAATGCTTTTGTTGGGTTCATGGATTGTTCTCCTGTGTCAAAGTTGACATTTGTTCAGTTTCAGCATAGGCAGATAGGCAGGCTTGTTGTTGTGGAACAGGCAAATGTTCCTAGAGTTGGACTGGTGGAGGATATGGCTCGAATGAAAGATTGCCACTTTCCTGATTACATTCCTCCCACATCTTCAAAAGACTTTCTCACTAGGAGATATAGAGTCTATTGGCGAAGAGGTTTGCGGAAGGTGACTTGTCTTTTCTGCCCCGAGTATCCTTCGAACCCTGGACTGTGTGTGCCTGTTTGTTTTAGAGCGAACCACACGCAAAATATTTTTGGGGAGCATCCATGAGTGGTAATGTGAACTGCCTCGTCTGTATTGTTTAAAACTTTTTATTCGGTTTCAAGGTTGGCATTAGTGCAATGTATTTAGTTCCAGATTTTGTGTTAGTAGATTTGTAACTATTTGTAATTTGTGATTTTGTTTTGTATAAAAAAATCCTAAATGTGATGGCGGTGTGTGTAGGCTCGCGCTTGGCTGGAGGTGTAGTTGGACTGGTGCTTGGCTGGCGGTATGAGGGGACTGGTGCTTGGCTGACAGTGTGCATGGACTGGTGCTTGGCTGGCGGTGTGCGTGGATTGGTACTTGGCTGGCGCTGTGCGTGGACTGGGGCTTGTCTGGTGGTGTGTGTGGACTGGCGCTTGGCTGGCAGTGTGCGTGGACTGGAGCTTGGCTGGCGAGGTGAGTTTTCAGAAATGTGTGTGTGAGGAGGAGGACCCGCCCCTTAATCGTACCACCCCTGATACCTCTTCCGCGTGGACACCTTACCAGTATAAGGCTGGAACAGTTCCACTAACCCGTCATTCTGCCCTCCTCCCACAGCCTTCCCAGAGTAACCTGGAAGAACAACAGTCCTGGATGGGCGGAGTCACCGCCCCGATAGACCAATCTGGTGCCTCCAAACTTCCGTCCGGCCAGATAGAAAAGCAGGACGAGAACTCCTTGGCCCCGTCGACGGAGAAGGACCCGGAAGAAGATGCCGACCAGACCCGGAACCTGTACAAGGAAAACGCCGACATCGGAGAAGATGCCGACCCTGGTGACGACGAGAAAACCTGGACAAACGAGTGGTAGATCCCGGAGGACGTGTGAGCCGCCACGACTCAGGAGAGTTGTGGCTCCTAGCGGTACGTGACGGGACAAGGGCTTAGGGAAGGGGTGGGGGTGTAGTAAGGGGAAGGGCGGGCACTGGGTGGAATTCGGTTCCCCACGGCGCCCTTTCTTCACTCCGCCACCTCAGCTCCCGCAACATTAGTCCTTAAGTCACCGCAGTGCTAGGATTCTGACCCTGACGCCTAAACCCTTGATTTTTTTGTTCTTTCACTTTAAAAACGTCCACAGCCCATACCCTCCCTCACTTCCTGGTTATGGTGACGGTAACATTAAGTAAAGAGTGCAGTGTATCTTAAGCCACTCTCTTTTTTTGTTTGAGGTATCTCCGGAACCGGGTGATGCCCTGAAACCCGTAATAGGTTTCCGACGAAAGACAAGCCTCCAGAAACCATAGAAGACATCCTGACGTTCCGGCCCTCCAGACTCTCCAAAACCTTGTTTATAATTTGGCTAAAATCCCCCCCTATCTGTAACACTTCCCCCAATAAAACCTCACTATTCAACCTATTCGGCCTCCCCGCTTCTGCTTCCGACCATCCCTCCAACAGTGTGGGTTTGGCAGGTTTTCCTAGATGGCTGCCGAGCACGTGTCCAAAACCCAGGTGACCCCCCTTGCAAAACCAGGTGGTTTTGAGATAGGCAATTTTTATGCTGCCTCACTACGTTTTGGGCCCTTGCCTGTCACGGATACTTGGGCCTCCCACACAAGCGAGGCACCATTTTTATTGGGACACCTGGGGGAACGCTGGGTGGTAGGAAATTTCTGTGAGTCCGGTGATGCCACACTTTCCCACACAAAAATGTGTAAAAAATGTATTTTGTTTTCAGCTAAAATTGAGGTTTGCTGGGGATTCTGGGTAAGGAACCATTGGGGATCCAGGTAAGCCATACCTCCCTGGAAGTCCCTGGGTGTCTACTTTTCAGAAATATGTGGGTTTGGTAGGTTTGCCTAGATGGTCGCCGAGCATGGGGCCAAAAACCCAGATGACCACCCTTGCAAAACCAGGTGGTCTGGAGATAGGCCATTTTGATGTCGCCTCACTAAGTTTTGGGCCCTTGCCTGTCACGGGTACTTGGGCCTCTCACACAAGTGAGGCAACATTTTTATCAGGAGACCTGGGGGAATGCTGGGTGGTAGGAAATTTGTGTGAGTCCAGTGAAACCACACTTTCCAACACAAAAATGTGTGAAAAAAGGTTTTTTTTCAGCTAAAATTGAGGATTTGAGGGGATTCTGGGTAAAGAAAAGTTGGGGGATCCATGCAAGCCATTCCTCCCTGGAAGCCCCCGGGTGTCTAGTTTTCAGAAATGTATGGTTTTGGCAGATTTCCCTAGGTTCCGGCAGAGCCTGGGTTCACAAACTACAGCTGGACACTTTGCCAAAAAAGGGTAATTTTTCACTGCGAAATTGAGGTGTGACCATGTTGCATTTTGTGCTGTTTCCTGTCGGCAGGCACCAGGCCAACCCACACAAGTGAGGTACCATTTTTCTCGGACTTTGGGGAACGCGGGTGGGTGGAAATTGGTTGATCCACGCAGATACCAGAACTTTCCACCACAGAAATGTGGGGAAAATGTGTGTTTTTTTGGACATTTTTTTAGGTTTGCAAGGGATTCTGGGTAACAGACGCTGGTGGGAGGCAATCAGTTCACCCCATCCTTGATTTCTCTGGGTGTCTAGTTTTCAAAAATGTATAGGTTTGCTATGTTTCCCTAGGTGCCCGCAGAGCTAGGGTTCAAAACTACAGCTAGGCACTTTGCCAAAAAAGGGTCATTTTTCACTGCCCAATTGAGGTGTGACCACGTTGCGTTTTGTGCCATTTCCTGTCGCATGCACTAGGCCGACCCACACAAGTGAGGTATAACTTTTCTCAGAAGTCTTTGGAAAACACGGGGTGGGTGAAAATGTGTGCATCCATGCATATTCCAGAAGTTTCCACCACAGAAATGTTGGGAAAATTTGTTTTTTTGGATAATTGTTAGGTTTGCAAGGGATTCTGGGTAACAGACCCTGGTGGGAGGCAGTCAAGTCACCCCTTACTAGATTTCCCTGGGTGTCCAGTTTCAAAAAATGTATAGGTTTGCTAAGTTTCCCTAGGTGCCAGCAGAGCTAAGGTTCAAAAACTACAGCTAGGCACTTTGCCAAAAAGGGGTCATTTTTCACTGCAAAATGGAGGTGTGACCACATTGCATTTTGTACAGTTTCCAGTCGCAGGCACTAGGCCTACCCACACAAGTGAGGTAGCATTTTTCTCAGAAGACTTTGGGGAACTCGGGGTGGGAGAAAAATTGTGGATCCACGCAGATTCCAGAACTTTCCACCACAGAAATATGGAGAAAATGTGTTTTTTTTAAACTATTTTTTAGGTTTGCAAGGGATTCTGGGTAACAGAACCTGGTGGGAGGCAGTCAAATCTCCCCATCCTAGATTCCCCACGGTGTCTAGTTTTCAAAAATGTATAGGATTGCTAGGTTTCCCTTGTTGCGGCCAGATCTAGGGCTACAAAACTACAGCTAGACAATTGGCTAAAAAAGGGTCATTTTTCACTGCGGAATTGAGGTGTGACCACGTAACGTTTTGCGCCGTTTCCTGTCGCAGGCACTAGGCCGACCCACACAAATGAGGTAACATTTTTCTTTGAAGACTTTGGGGAATGCGGGGCCGGAGGAAAATTGTGGATACACGCAGATTCCAGAACTTTCCACCACAGAAATGTGGGGAAAATGTGGTTTTATTTGGACAATTTCCTAGGTTTGCAAAAGATTCTGGGTAACATAACTTGGTGGGATGCAGTCAAATCTCCCCATACTAGATTCCTCTTGGTGCCTAGTTTTCAAAAATGTATAGGTTTGCTAGGTTTCCCTAGGTGCCTCCAGAGCTAGGGTTCAAAAACTACAGCTAGGCACATTGCCAAAAAAGGGTAATTTTTCACTGCAAAATTGAGGCATGACCACGTTGCGTTTTGCGCCGTTTCCTGTCTCGGGCACAAGGCCGACCCACACAAATGAGGTAACATTTTTCTCTGAAGACTTTGGGGAATGCGGGGTGGGAGGAAAATTGTGGATCCACGCAGATTCCAGAACTTTCCACCACAGAAATGTTGGGGAAATGTGGATTTTTTGGGACAATTTCTTAGGTTTGCAAGGGATTCTGGGTAACATAACTTGGTGGGAGGCAGTCAAATCTCCCCATCCTAGATTCCCCGTGGTGTCTAGTTTTCACAAATGTATAGGTTTGCTAGGTTTCCCTAGGTGCCGGCCGAGCGAGGGTTAAAAAACTACAGCTAGGCACTTTGCCAAAAAAGGGTCATTTTTCACTTTGAAATTGAGGTGTCGACGTTGCGTTTTGCGCCGTTTCCTGTCAGGGGCACTAGACCGACCCACACAAGTGAGGTACCAATATTCTTGGAAGACTTTGGGAACGCTGGACGGGTCGAAATATGTGGATCCACGCAGATTCCAGAACTTTCCACCAAAGAAATATGTTTTTTTGGACAATGTTTTTGGTTTGCAAGGGATTCTGGGTAACAGAACATGGTGGGAGGCAGTCAAATCTCCCCATACTAGATTCCCCTCGGTGCGTAGTTTTAAAAAATAGATAGGTTTGCTAGGTTTCCCAAGGTGCCTCCAGAGCTAGGGTTCAAAAACTACAGCTAGGCACTTTGCCAAAAAAGGGTAATTTTTCACTGCAAAATTGAGGCATGACCACGTTGCGTTTTGCGCCGTTTCCTGTCTTGGGCAGTAGGCCGACTCACACAAGAGAGGAACCATTCTTCCCGTAAGACTTTGAGGAATGCGGGGTGGGTGAAAATTTGTGGATCCACGCAGATTGCAGAACTTTCCACCACAGAAATGTGGGGAAAATGTGTTTTTGGACAATATTTTTGGTTTGTAAGGGATTCTGGGTAACAGAACCTGGTGGGAGGCAGCTAAGTCATCCCTTCCTGGATTTCCCTGGATGTCTAGTTTTCAAACATTTATAGGTTTTCTAGGTTTCCCTAGGTGCCGGCAGACCTATGGTCCAAAAACTACAGCTAGGCACTTTGCCAAAAAAGGGTAATTTCTCACTGCAAAATTGAGGTGTGTCCATGTTGCGTTTTACGCCATTTCCTGCCACAGGCACTAGGCCGACCCACACAAGCGAGGTACCATTTTTCTCAAAAGACTTTGGGGAATGGTGGGTGGGTGTAAATTTGTGGATCCACGCAGATTCCAGAACTTTTCACCACAGAAATATGGGGGGAATGTGGTTTTTTGGACAATTTTTTAGGTTTGTGAGGGATTCTGGAAAACAGAACCTGGTGGGAGGCAGTCAAGTCACCCCATCCTGGATTCCCCTAGGTATCTAGCTTTCAACATTGTATAGGTTTACTAGGTTGCTCTAGGTGCTGGCAGAGCTATGGTTCAAAAACTACAGCTAGGTACTTAGCAAAAAAAGGGTACATTTTCATTGTGAGAATGTGGTGTGTTCACGTTGGGTTTTGAGCCATTTCCTGTTGTGGGCACTATGCCTACCCACACAAGTGAGGTACCATTGTTATCAGGAGACTTCGGGTAATTCAGATTTGTAAAGCAACTGTTATTATTTATTGATTTTTTATGTATTTCTGCCTTCAAAATGAAAGACATTGTGTAAAAAATAAGTCATTTTGAAAAATGACCAATAATTCTTATGCTAGTATGAGTATTCCCAATTTCGAAAATGTGCAAAATGTACTGTTTCTAAACTCTATAATTTGTTCCCATTTCACAAATACATAGGTGTTTTCCTACTGATTTTTCCATGTATATACCCGGTACATAATAAAAAGCCATTGCAAATTGCTGCTCAATTTTTTACTCTGGATTCGTTGGGTTCTTGGCGAACCTACATGTCCTATATATCCCACAACCAGAAAGTTCCAGCAAATGTAACAGAATATTGTTTTCAAAGAGTTGTCATAATTAGAAGAAGTTACAGATAAAACCTTAACACAAAATGCTGTTTTTTTCAAATGTTCCTATACTTAACTGTTAGTTTCTTTAAAGAAATCTTGATGGATCTACACAAATGATCCCTTACCACATTCAGAATGTTGTCTACTTTTCTAAAATGTATAGCTTACCAGGATCCATTATTACTTTCACACCCATTCATACCATTAACTGGAAGGAGGTTGAAAGCACAAAAAATAGCAAAAATAGGTTATGTCCCAGAAAAAAGCCAAAACAGTGTAAAAAATGTTGGATTTCTGACAAAAGTCTGTCATTCCCCAAATGCTGGGAGAAGGGTGATTTCAGCCTCACAAACCCTTTTTTGATAACATTTGCAGGTGACAACCCAGACACTTTCATTTGCAGTCCATTTTTCCCATTTAAGTATATATATATATATATATATATATATATATATATATATATATATATATATATATATATATATATATATATATATATATATATATATATATATATATATATATATATATATATATATATATATATATATATATATATATATATATATATATTCACTGAAAAAACCATAGGTTTCACACCAGTTATAGTTAGGAATTAGCATTTAAAAAACCTATTAAATTCACTGAAAAAAACATAGGTTTCACACCAGTTATAGTTAGCTGGAAATTTTACTGATATAAAACCATTGAAATTCCCACGTTATAGTTAGTCGGACTCACTATAACTTGCGCGTGCAATGCACTGCTGATGACATCACATATTACATCACTCATGACATCACTGATGACATCTCAAATGACATCACTGATGACATCGTCCAGTGAATGTGTGTCTTTCTGAAAAATAAATATATTTTATATATGTATATGTTAAGGTCGATGGAAGAATAAATGTTTAAATAAGTGTCTAAATGTTTTTTTTTTTTTTAAATTGATTGGTTAACTGGCTTATTAAGTGTATCTTAGTGAATACATATATTAGCGAGTAATGTTTAAATATTTAAATATATGTATCAGTGTTTTACTTTGTGTATAAGTGGCTGCATGGGTTGGTGAGTAGCTACATGTGTGTGTATATGGGTTATTAGATGTTTTTTTAGTATCAGTATGAGTGTCTGTATGGTTTGGTGGGGCTGTTACTTAGCACATAGATGCATCAATGACTGACTCACTGTTTGTATGTGTTTTGAAGACAGCATTTGTGTAGGATTGTATGGGTGGATGAGTGTGTATATGTGTGTGTTAGAGAGTGAATGCCTCTCTCACTAGTGTCTTTATGAGTAACTACATATGTTTTAATCTTGTATATATGAGAATTGATGTATATAAGTAAGTATATGTGAGAGTGAGAGATTGAAAGAGTTCCTGTTTAAATAAGTATGTGTTTCTATAAGTGATTGTTTAAGAGAGTAAGTATGTGTAAGTTTCCTTAGAAGTAATGTGCTAATGTGTGTATAGTTGTATATGCAAATAAATGGATGTTTATTAGTTTATTTGCATGTGTGAGTATATGTATGAGTAAGTTTTTGATGACTGTCGGTGTGTAACAGAATGAATAGGGGTATCACTACATATGATGAGTGAGTATATGTATGAGTGAATACATAAAACTGTTGATGAATGTGTGAATTTGTATATAGATGGTGAAATTACTGAATTGGTTGTTGTAACTGGTATGGGTATATCCACTTTTTTGTTAATGTTAGTTTCTATTTTTGAATATGTGTTTCAAAGGTTACTTTACAGTGAAAGGAGGTCTGTCACTGTGTCACAAGGATGGTGTCATCAGTGATGTCATGAGTGATGTCACTGACCATGTCATGAGTGATGTAATATGTGATGTCATCAGCAGTGCATTGCACGCGCAAGTTATAGTGAGTCCGACTAACTATAACGTGGGAATTTCAATGGTTTTATATCAGTAAAATTTCCAGCTAACTATAACTGGTGTGAAACCTATGTTTTTTTTAGTGAATTTAATAGGTTTTTTAAATGCTAATTCCTAACTATAACTGGTGTGAAACCTATGGTTTTTTCAGTGAATTTCATAGGTTTTTTAAATGCTAATTCCTTTCTATATCGAGTTTCTAACCTTTTTTTTTTTTTTACAATTTGCAGTTTTTTTGTAAGTATTCATTTTTTTTTTATATAATTTTTTTTGTTTTGTGCTCTGGGTGCGCGCTCCGGGAAGCTTTCAGCTAAGCTCTCCGTTAAGCTTTCCGGTGAGCTCACCTGAAAGCGCACCCAGAGCGCTACTGTCGTTCGTGAAAAAAAATATGAATGTAAAAGTTAATAATAATGCAAAACATTTCGTACCATACAAATAAAATCAGTTTTTTTTAAAAGGAAAATGATTATGCATTTCTGTAAAAGTTTGATGACGTCACTTCGGCGCGCAACGTAAGTGCCCTCGGAAGCGCCTACGTTCGCGCCGCGTAAAAGCACCCAGAAGCGCCTACGATCGCGCCACGTTTGCGCCCCGGAAGCGCCTACGATCGCGCTGCGTAAACGCACCCGGAAGTGCGTCGGGTCATGTGACCCTAAAATAACACTTTTCATTGGTTGCTAACAGTTTTTTTTACAATGAATGAAATCCCCACCCATTTCCTTCACTTCTTCTTTCACTTTTGTGACTGAAAGACCTGTTTTTTGCACCTGGATCTTTCGTGATTTACCATGGCTGCCAGAGAATCCAGCAGTGAGGATGAACCTGAGTTCATCAATGAAGAGCCTCCTATCCCAAAGGTGAAGGAACATTTCATATGGAAACTTTTTAAGATTCCAGCTGACCAGAAGAAGGTGAATGCACCAAAAGTGGAGTGCAGGATCTGCAAACAGGTCCTGTCACGGGGTGACCCCAAAAAAAAGTACTCTTTTGGGAACTTTACGATGATCCGACATGTGGAGAGGAGGCACCCCCAGAATTTTGCCCGGGAAAGTGTCAGGGCTCTGGCACAAGAGGTTCCCAGAGATGGGGCCTCTACATCAACCGGAGGAGCAACTTCTTCTGGGAGAGGGCAATCGCAGGAGCAGGTGCCAAACACACAACCTGCTTTTAACCATGGTGTCCTCAGATGCAGATACTGCAATCAACTGCTTACCTTTGGAGAACAAAGTGTCCAGCTCATGGTTCGAGCATTAGAAAACCATCGCTGCCCTTTCCACCCCTAATTTTTTTTGTTCTTTTTGCTCCTGTTGAGCAGTTTCCATTACCTGTTTTTGTTCCTGTTCAGTTAAAAGAAGAAAACCAAAAGTTCTTTTCAGAACTACCTCCAATTCTCATCAAAGAGCTATATTCTTAAAAAAATGAAGAGTAAGTGAAATATAGTGCATTGATAGTTGAAAGGAGAATGAGTAAGAAAGAACAGAAAGGTATGAGAGGAAAAAAGAAGTGAAGTAGGAGGACTGAAAGAAGGTGAGTGTTAGAAAAGAAAGTTATGAGAAGAAGAATGAATATGGGGAATGTTGATATTCAAAGAAAATGTTGAAAAGGAGGGGTGTGGAAGGGTAAGAAAAGATGCATTGCTGGAGTTGAAAGTAGAAGGCCTCATTTATGAAGGCAAGCGTCACTTTAACGCCACCAAAGCATCACTTTTTGTGACACAACATTCCAATAAAAAATGCACCTTATTTATTCATATTTACAAAGTGGTGTTCCTTGGTAAATACATCACTTTGTAAACCCCTGTGCCACATTATTCCTACGTCAGGTGTAATGTATGCAAAAGGGACGTATTGACGCAAGAAAGGGTCGTAGAGGTGACACAGTGAATAAACTGGAGGCCTCATTTCTGAAAAGTGACGCATCGCTACGTGAAAACAGCGATGCGTCACTTTTCTGGACGCACTCCTTATGACATTCCAGATATGTCATATTTAACATATGATTAATCAATTCGCAAGGAGTTACAGATATGTCAGTATTTCTGACGTATCTGTAAACACAAAAGAAACGCATTGCTGGAGTGCGTCACAAAAGTGACGCAACTCCAGTAATGTGTCCTTTCACATGGAAAAAGCACCATGTGAAAGGTCTGCTGTGAAGCAGGCGCAAGATTTTGACGCAACAACATCCTAAAAGTGACGCAGTGAAATCTCAAAGATTTCACTGCGTCGCTATTACAAAGCTTTTTGCGGGGGAACACCCCCTCTGCATGCATTATACCTGACGCAGATATAATGTGGCGCAGGATTTTAAAAAGTGACCCATCTACCTAGATGCGTCACTTTTTAAATATAGCGCAACGAGGCGCATTTTTTTACACCACTGGTGCGATGCGTCACTTTTCTGTGCTCACTCCTTATGACATTCCAAGTAACGCATTGCTGGAGTGCGTCACAAAAGTGACGCAACTCCAGTAATGTGTCCTTTCACATGGAAAAAGCACCATGTGAAAGGTCTGCTGTGAAGCAGGCGCAAGATTTTGACGCAACAGCATCCTAAAAGTGACGCAGTGAAATCTCAAAGATTTCACTGCGTCGTTATTACCAAGCTTTTTGCTGGGGAACACCCCCTCTGCATGCATTATACCTGACGCTATTTTTAAAAAGTGACGCATCTAGGTACATGGGTCACTTTTTAAAACTCTGCGCCACATTATATCTGCGTCAGGTATAATGTATGCACTGGGGGCATTCCCCCGCAAAAAGCTTGGTAATAACGACGTACTGAAATCTATGAGATTTCTCTGCGTCACTTTTAGGATGCTGTTGCGTCAAAATCTTGCGCCTGCCTCGCGTCACTTTTATGTTTACAGATATGTCAGAAATACTGACGTATCTGTAACTCCTTGCAACATGATTCGTCATACATTAAATATGACACATCAGGAATGTCATAAGGAGTACGCACAGAAAAGTGACGCATCGCACCAGCAGTGTAAAAAAATGTGCCTCGTTGCACTATATTTAAAAAGTGACGCATCTAGGTAGATGCGTCACTTTTTAAATATAGCGTAACAATGCGCATTTTTTTACACCGCTGGTGCGTCACAAAAATTGACGCACAGACGGCGCAAAACTGGCAGCGCAAGGCCTTCATAAATATGGTCCTGGATTTTCCCCGTGCTTCGCTCCCCGGTGCGCGTACCAAGCGCTTCCCCCGCGCAAAATGAAAAAAAAAAATGTATTGCCCCGCAGGACCCTATTTTAGCCCCCATATCAAACCTAGGGGGTCAGAGGGGGTCTACTCTTCCCCCTTATGGTCATTTGCCCCTTTTTTTTTCAAACCCCTTGTGTCTCGATTTTACCGAGACACAAGATGGCGGCCGCTCCAGACTGTTTAGAATGTTTACAGACACCCGAGAGCCAATCAGCTTTCTGCGAGCAAGTCGCGTGTCGCGCCAGGAGCGCACCGGAGAGCGCCTATAGATATATATATTTTTTTGAACCTAAATTACTCAAAATCCACTGGAGCACATATCTTGAGACATAGCAAAGGCACATCGAGCTACCAGTCCCTACAATTTTGCCAAGTTTGGTGGAAATCCATTCAGCCGTTCGAGCTAAAAGTGAAATCGACCGCCCTATGGAAATTAACATGGGGAAAACGCGTTTTGGGACCCCCCTTTTATCTCAGACCCCGCTTGATGTATCTCCCCCAAATTTTCAAGGAAGGACCGGAGCTCGAAGAGGCCATTTTCAGGAAATGTTCAGGCAGATTCGTCAACCGGTGCCAAAGTTATTCCAAATAGAATTTTGAGATTTAACATTGAAAAAAATCCTAACTATAACTACCTACTGGCGACCGCCAGTAGGTAATATATATATATATATATATATATATATATATATATATATATATATATATATATATATATATATATATATATATATATATATATATATATATATATATATATATATATATATATATATATATATATATATTCACAGAAAAAACCATAGGTTATACTCCATATATAGTTAGGAATTTGCATTTACAAAACCTTGAAAATTCAATGAAAAAACCATTGGTTTTAGGCCATATATAGTTAGGGATTTGCATTTAGAAAACCTTATTTTACTCGCATAAAACCATTGAAATTCCATATATAGTTATAAGCGCTAACTATATATCGCGCACCCGCAATCCACTGCTGATGATGTCACATATTACATCATTCATGACATGGTTAGTGACATCACTGATGACATCACTGATGACATCTCAAATGACATCACTGATGACATCACTGATTACAACATCCAGTGACTGTATGTTTCTGTAAAGTTAAAATATGTTTTACATATTGAAGAATGAGTGGATGTATAAGTGTCTGGATGAAGGATTTAGTAGGTGCAAGACTGACTGTATGAGTGAGTGATTAAATGTGTCTCACTGAGTGCATGGGTTAGTGACTAAACTGTTTTAATTTGTGCATCATTATATCTGTTGTTCTACAAACTGCTGCATATGTTGATCAGTAGCTATATGAGTAACTGTATGGGTTATTGATTGGTTGTCCAAGTATTTGTATGGGAAACTGAGTGTGTGTGTATGGGTGGCTGGGAGGTGTGTGACTCTGTACATAGATGTGTGAGTAGTTGATTCACTATATGTATAGATTCAAAACTGCATGTGGAAACAGCTGTATGGGCGGTTGACTGTGCATGAGTGTATTAGTGAGTGAATGGATATCTCAGTGCTACATGTCAAATTAAGTACATATGTAAAACACAGTACATGTGAGAGTTGACATCTATAAATAACTGTGCATAAGAGCTAGTGAATGTGTGAGTGGCTGTATGGATCATTGTGAACATGTATCAGACATTGTATAAGAGAGTAAAGTAAATATGTGTTAGTATATGTTTGAATAAGTAAGGTGTGTATAACTGTATAGTTGAGAAAATGGAGGTGTGATTGATTTTTGGCATAACTGACTAGGTGTGTGAGTAACTCCATGGATGAGTGACTGTCTGTTTACACTGATTGTATCTAAGGTTATATTAGAGTCTGAAGAGGTTCATGGTATTATCACATGAATGATATCATCAGTGATGTGATCAGTCATGTCAAATGAGATGTTATCAGTGATGTCATCAGTGATGTCATTTGAGATGTCATCAGTGATGTCATCAGTGATGTCACTAACCATGTCATGAATGATGTAATATGTGACATCATCAGCAGTGGATTGCGGGTGCGCGATATATAGTTAGCGCTTATAACTATATATGGAATGTCAATGGTTTTATGCGAGTAAAATAAGGTTTTCTAAATGCAAATCCCTAACTATATATGGCCTAAAACCAATGGTTTTTTCATTGAATTTTCAAGGTTTTGTAAATGCAAATTCCTAACTATATATGGAGTATAACCTATGGTTTTTTCTGTGAATTTCAATGGTTTTTTAATAGCAAACATCAAAAGCTGTCAAATGTCAAGTACGTGATAGGTAAAAACGTTTTCGTGTTTATGCACGCTGATGTGCTTTGAACGCTGCCCCCCCCCACTCCCCTCTTTTCTCTTAGTAGTACTCTCTCTTTGCAGATAGTGAACGGTAGTTAACGCAGACCTTTACCCCTGTTGTAATCCATCGTACCTGCTTGTCTCTCCATTTGATTGATTATTATCCAAGCATTTACTGTTTTACAATTGGTTCTCTTTGGATCATTCTCTATTTACAAACAAGCACAAAGTCGCAATACTCTGTTTAGTCTTTGCAGATAGTGAAAAATCGTGTAAAAAAATAAAAGTAATCGAGCAAAATCAGTAGACCACTAATTCGATCTCTTTTTAACCTCGGTAAAATACAAACATTAGGAATAACCCTTCATGAGAAATACGAAAATAGTGAAATGAATTGAGCTCCACACCAATGAGGGCTGCAAAACAGCTCGACTCCGCCACCCACACCGCCCAAAATAACGGCAAACCCTATGCAAATATTATAAATATACACAACACACCACCAAAGAAACAGAATAAAACATTTTATTAAATAACTATTTACATAACTATTTTATACTTTTTATTGCCCGATCCGGCTAGCTCAATCGATCGAGCATGAAAGTCATGCACTGATAACAAGCGTTGAGAGTTTGTAGAATGATGGCTTCAGATTTTCCACATACGGTGTAGTGGCGCGAACTGGCAGGGGGCGTTTGGATTCTACCCCTTCTCCAAATAAGATTTTCATACGTGAATGTTCGTTCATGCTTTTTGTCCCTGAGTTGCTTCCATGTCACTGCCTTACATAAATGGCATAAGTCCTGGTTATTGAGTGCCATACTTCAGAGTTCTCAGCAGTTCTTGTAACACTGTTTAAACCTTATTTGCACCTGCTGCAGCTTCACTATTCAAAGTAAGTGGGGTCCATTTGTGGACCTGACTGCATTGGAAAACAATGTGATACGGTGCCTCCCTAAACCGCTTGACGGAGGCCCCCGAGGGGCGGTGAGATGGCGCGGACTGAGAGGGGGCGCTTGGCTCCTGCCCCCTCCCCAAGTCGTGTTGCCCTGGTGAAGCCTGAGATCGCCCCCGGCATAGGCGGCCGGCTCCCGGGGTCCGGCGGAATTTTTTCCCTTTTGAAGACTCTTTCATTCTGGACCTTGTCCCACAATCCGTTTCACCTGAAGACACGCTGTCGTAGGGTGCCCCTTTACCGTTTTAGTTGCCATTCCGCCCGCTTTTGGTACTCTGTGCCTCTTCCGCCATTCAGCTGTTTACCGCTCGCTCTTGCGACTACAACGTCTCGCTCACCATGTAGTTGAGTTGCTCCCGCTCTTAAGATTTGACCGAACTTTTTGGACTGCTGAAAGCGGTGGAATTCCGACCGCTGGTTGGTGGAGACATTTTGACTATATTCTGCACCTGCATTGTCGCGTAATGCATCATATGACGCGACGCGTTAGCGCACCCGGTAGTGCTCCGGTGCGCAAGGCGCAGCTTCCCGGAAACGATCCAGAGCGCGCCGCGCAGCGCGTAACGTAAGCATAACAGGTCATGTGACTTGTTAATAAAACTTTTCATTGGTTCATTTTACTTTTCTTTTCCTAATTATGTAAGACTAGGTCATGTGACCTAAAAATAACACTTTTCATTGGATTAAAACATTTTTTTTTCCCAAACGATGAAAGCCCCACCTTGTTTCTGGATGTTTCAGACTGAAGCTGGCGTCACCATGAGAGCACCACCATCTCGTAGCTCCGTCGTGGCCATTCCGCAAGCAATCATGGCAGCCGCTCCCCACCGGAAGCCTGCGGGAGTCGAGGGCCCCCAAGACTTTTGTACAATCTTCAAGGCTGAGGGGACGCTTTCGAGGATGGAACCCAAGCCCTGGCAGACAAGCGTCCGAGTTCCAAGGTGTCCCAGGGCCATTTTACTGGACCAGGCCCAAATCCGAAGAGCCGGCCGCCATTTTAAGAGTCCTGTGGCAGCCGCCTACCGCTGCACCGCAAGAGTGGGAGCAACTCAACTACATGGTGAGCGAGACGCTGTAGCCGTAAGAGCGGGCGGTAAACAGCTGAATGGCGGATGAGGCACAGTGTAGCAAAAGCGGGCGGAATGGCGACTGAAACGATAAAGGGGCGCCCCACTACAGCAGACAAGCCTCCGCCATGTGCTTCAAAACTGCATATGTATCTCGTGATATCAAGGTTGGGCAACCAGTACAGAACAAGCAGTTACGAGTCCCATTTACACCGGCGCCATTTTGGGCGCGGCCGGGCAGGTCCAGGATCTACTGAAACATAAAAAATGAGGCTGACGTCTCTGAAGCAGTTCACGAACAGCAGGACATAGCAAATAAACATGAACTCTCTAAAGCTGTTAACTCACTGCAGAACAAAACAAGTGAACCTGAAACCTCTGGAATAATTGTCGCTCAAAAGAACAACACACAAAACTCTGTAGAGCCTGAAGAAAAAAAAACAGAAGGGCACTGTAGTTTCAGACACACTTAACACTAATGACGAAACAAAGATATCGTCTGTTTATAAAGCAGTTATCATCTTGACAGAATTGACAAAGAAGTGTACAGACACCAATGCATCAGCATTCTCGGAGATAACATCTTAAGGAACAAAGAAAGACCTGTTCACTCTTGACACCCCAGGTGCTGTGTATATTGCACTATAGTGCTGCATCGAGAAAACGGACAACCCTATTGATGTGGATTTTTCATTATTGATTATTGTAAAGAAATGGCGACTCCCCCCTTTAGCAGATTAGCTAAATGTTTGCGTAATTTAGGCATAAAAGTTATATTATTGTTGTTGTTGTTGTTATCGTTATAGTTCTGGTTAATTTCAAAAAATGGTTAAATATATTTACAGTTTTTGTTGCGTTCGTTATATTTAAATGTTAATAAAGCTTTAAAATCTAACTTTGTTGGAGTGCTATATATGTTTAAAAAATCGGGTGAATGGGGCCTTGAATCGGGTTATTGTCATGTGTGGGCTTTGCAAGTGTACTGCTACAAGATCGGACATTTCAAACTCAAATGCACGTTCTTTTTCTTACCTTTCCGAAGCATGGAGCGCAATAGCAGGCAGAGAAAGGGTGATGCACGTGTTGAACACTGCTTGGCCTGCAAATTGCTGCCAGTGCCCCCCCGCCCGCTCCTGAAAGAGGACACACACACACCGCCGCCCGAGTACTTCACAAATCTTTAAAAGACCATGCGCTTGTTCAATGGGAAGTGGATAACATGGCTAAGAGCATTTGCTGACTAATGCATGAATATCGCTGACTTTTCAGCGATATTCATGCATTGCGGCCGTTTTTTATCGCATTTGCGATAAACCTTGCTAATAGCAAGGTTTATGTGCGATAAAATTCGCCGAAGTGCGGCGATAATTATTGTCTCTAAACAAGTTAGAGACAAAAATTACCGCTAGTTGTTGGAAATATGCCCCCAGGTTTTTCCTTGCAGGAATCGGGAAGTGAAAGACTAGCACTGAAATCAGTAGTCTCACACCTGAATCGGGAGGGTTGGCATGTCTGGATACTCTACAGCTGGAGCCATAAACTACATCCGCAGGGCTAGGTGATAGCCTAGGTCCGGCCTGGACGATCGGACACAGAGGAAGAGAAGTGTCAGAGGGTGCGGTAGTGAATAGGGTGAAAGGGAGGTGTCGAACGGGCACAGGCTGTGATTCTCAGAGAAGAGCAGCGCAGATGGGGGAAGTATATGGCCCATGCATGAGAGAGAGAGCGGGGGTGACCATTGCGTGGGGGAGATGCGTGTGAGGGTGGGGAGCCATGCTGAGAATCGACGGCGTGCAGAGAGTGGCCCTGGTCAAGGCATCTAAAATGGCTGCCGTGCACGACAAAATTGTGGCATTGGACAAAAACGCAAGATGGCGCAGACAATGTTTATCAATAAGGATTCATTTATAACAAAATATTTACTCGCAGTGACAAAATGGTGTTCAACACTTCCTGATTTCCATCGAATCAAACGTTAACAAACGTCACGCAGCAAAAAAAAAAAAAAAAAAAAAAAAGCTCACGGACAGAGCGGTTTTTAGCCATGTTATCCAATGGAAGGTGGATAACATGGCTAAGAGCATTTGCTGGATAATGCATGAATATCGCTGACTTTTCAGCGATATTCATGCATTGTGGCCGATGTGCGGCGATAATTTTTGTCTCTAAACAATTAAAACGAAGCACAAAATGGCGAATTCCCGTTTCGCTACCAGTTTGCGGCCCAGTTCGCGGCCCGTGAAGCGCTTCTACTGTGAAAAATCATTTTTTTTTTATTTTCCCCATGGGACCCTTTAATAACCCCAACAACATTCCTAGGGGGTCAAGAGGGGTATACCTTGCCCCCTTTCAATAAATTCCCCCTTCGTTTTTCACCTCTTCTTCTCTCTCGATCCTACCGAGAGATAAGATGGCGGCCGCTCCGGACTATTTAGAATGTTGACACCGGAGAGCCAATCAGCTTTCTGTTATCCAATGGAAGGTGGATAACATGGCTAAGAGCATTTGCTGGATAATGCATGAATATCGCTGACTTTTCAACGATATTCATGCATTGTGGCCGATGTGCGGCGATAATTTTTGTCTCTAAACAATTAAAACGAAGGACAAAATGGCGAATTCCCGTTTCGCTACCAGTTTGCGGCCCAGTTCGCGGCCCGGGAAACGCTTCTACCGTGAAAAATAATTTTTTTTTTATTTTCCCCACGGGACCCTTTAATAACCCCAACAACAGTCCTAGGGGGTCAAGAGGGGTATACCTTGCACCCTTTCAATAAATTCCCCCTTCGTTTTTCACCTCTTCTCTCTCGATCCTACCGAGAGATAAGATGGCGGCCGCTCCGGACTGTTTAGAATGTTGACAGACACCGGAGAGCCAATCAGCTTTCTGCGCGCAAAGTTCCGTTTCGCGAAAAGTAAGCGGACCGGATCGCTGCCCGGAGCGCTGTTACAGATATATATCTTGTTTTGAACGTTAATTTCTCAAAAACTACTGGAGCACATATATTGAGACCTAGCAAAGGCACATCGGGCTAACAGTCCCTACAATTTTGCCAAGTTTTGTGCAAATCCATTCAGCCGTTCGAGCTAAAAGTGAGTCCAACCGCCCTATGGAAAAATGAATGGGAAAAACGCGTTTTGGGACCCCCCTTTTTTCTCAGCCCCCCCTTGACGAAACTCCACCAAATTTTCAGGGGCTGCTCAGAAACAAAATGTGCCATTTTCCTGAAAATTTCAGCCGATTCCGTCCTCAAACGCCAAAGTTATTAGACATAGAATTTTCAAAAATCCCATAGGGAATTAATCCTAACTATATATACCTACTGGCGATAGCCAGTAGGTAATATATATATATATATATATATATATATGTATATATATATATGTATATATATATATATATATATATATATATATATATAGATATATATATATATATATATATATATATATATATATATATATATATATATATATATATATATATATATATATATATATATATATATATTTTATCACATAGTCAGAGTAATACCTTTTGACTAGTTGGCAACAACTCACCCCCAAATGGCACATATGGCACGCAGGCAATTCCTTTCCCGAGAGGAATCACATTCAGAGGGAGAATTAACGCGCACTAGCGCAAAACGACAATTTCTCCTTAAAGCGGGAAAACCATATGCTGGCTTAAATAACACTTGAGACGCTGTGATCTCGAATCGTATGAAACAGCGGTCACATACTCATAGATCTAAGGCTTAATAGTGCAATGGGAAGTTCCTCGCAGTACAGGCACAAAAACCCCGAGCAGACTGACACGGAACGAATAGGTCATTACTCACTAGATTCACGAACGCCGTCTGTTACCTGCGAACTTGTTCTGCCCCTGCCAACCAGACTACCAAACCGATGTCTAAAACGGCAGAACCCATTTGATAACTGACATGATCCGGGTGACCAATCAGGGGCCGTAGGGGAACACACCTCCTCAACTGATAGGCCAGTGTAATCTTGACACTGCTAACATGTAAACAAGCACCGAAAACGGAGGTTTTCTCCCGCCAATATGATTAAGCATCAATAACGGGATAAACAATAAACAGAATGTTAAAAATGTACCATTCAGGAATTTTGTTTATATATCAAATACGTGCCTATGTAAATACAATAAGAAACCAAGAACTGTATTCTAAAATGCCATAGAATTGAGTAAACACGTATAATTGATGGGGTGTAACATATGATTGCCATGGAAACTAATGAGATGCCAATTAAGTATGACCATTATGACACATGTGAGAGTTAAACATGTATAAAAGCGTCATTTTGTTTAGTCAAATGTTAGTGAGCAAGGCGGAGGTTGCCGCCGAAACGCGTCTGAGCAGAAGTTGATATGCAATAAAAATCTTGAACTAAGATACACGGAGTCAGCGCCTTCTTGGATGGTGAAGTTTGGTGTGGTATTAATATATATATATATATATATATATTGCTGTATTTTGGCTAATTTCTGGGAACCCTTAAGGGAAATCCACAAACCCTGGGTACTTTTAGAATCCCCATGATGTTGAGAGAAGAGGACGCAAATTTGTTCTGGATACTTTATGTGGTCAGAATGTTACAGGGCCTAAGCGCGCACTACCCCAAATAGCCTAAAAAAAGGCTTAGCACAGGCGGGGGGGGGGGAGAGGCCTAGCAGCGAAGGGGTTAATTAGAAATCTTGAAACCCTTCCCCTTCTCCAAATAGTATCCACACTCAAACATGCCAAAGGGCATTTGCTTGATCACATTTTCCTCAATGTTTCATCTCTCTTAGTGCCCCCCATTATTATGCCCTGGTCGGATCATTACCTGATCCCCTTCTTTTTTCCTCTGACTAAACCATATCTCGGTGCTTACAATGATCAGACCCTCCTCTCTAGAAAATGGGCCAAGGTCAATTCCGAGAGCTTTACAACTGCCCTAGCTGCCTCCACTCCCAAAATTGATAAGTACATTGGCTTAGACCTAGCGGCTCCCAATCTAGACTCTTGTTTAACCGCAGTTCTTGATGTTATAGCTCCCCTGGCTTCCAAACGCAATCCTAGAACTTTCCCTTCTGCATCGTGCTTTAATGAACAACTAGCGGCAGCTATGAAACACTGCAAATGCCTTGAACGAGATTGGAGAAAAGACTATAGTCCAATCAGTCACTCTAATCACAAATCATTGCTGAAAAAATACCACAAGCTCATTAAAAGCTAGCACAAAGAGTACTATGCCCAGGCGGCTAAACCTACGAAAGAACTTTTCTCCTTACTTAAATCCTTATCATCTCTCGAACTCGTGTCTACCAATGCAACCACGTCCCCTTTAAACAGCAAAGTCATAGCTTCCTTTTTTACCTCCAAAGTGGCCAATAACTGTGACACTTTTCCTATAGTATTACCAAGAGACAAGGGAACCCACTAGGTAAGCAAGGACCTGGGGTATCAATCAAAGTAAACAACAACGGTCCTTGACAAGACAAAATAATAACCATTAGAATAATTACAGGCTACAATCTGCGCTATAATGAACATGAAGTCCAGCCGGACTTCGCAATTTATTTGATAATGAAATAAGTCAAAATTAAACAAACCAACAGTTAAGCAGTGGGACACAGTCTTGTATCCGCAAGGCTAGACAAACAATACACGGTACAAATAACTAGAAATTTTCAGGCATTTGGAAAATGAAGGAGCAAAAAAGGAAATGTGTCAATCTGTTTGCTTCACATATGTAGAAAAAACATGACTTTGTCACAAAATTGTGAACTGGTGTTTAGACTACATAAATAGTCGACGGCGTTTCGATCCAGTTATGATTATGGATCATCATCCGGACATGCAATGCTTGCCTGAATTTAAAAGCCTCTGGGGTGGTCAGGGCAGGAACCAGGTCGTGTGGGAAACCAAGGGATAATAGGGCTGCCAGATATTGAAGCCTCTGAGTGAGTGGTAGAATCCCCGGATCGGTGAAGGGTAGTAGGGGAAGTTAAAACCGAGGGTAATACCTCACGGTGAATTGTAAGTTCCAGGTCTGGCGGTGCGATCGTGCCCCGTAGATGGTGTCTGAAGTTCCACCATGAACTGAAGGAGCCTTATTACAGGTCTCCACCGTGTGCGGCTGGTTTACGAATTCGGCAACCTAATGGTGCCTCGGCTCCCCTTCTAGACCTTGGAACTGCTAGTAAATATGGGTCCCTGTCTGCACATCTGCCAAGCTGCGCCTTAATTCCACAGCCCTTGGCGAAGTTCGGGAATTTACAATTCACCGTGAGGTTCCCGCCCTGACCACCCCAGAGGCTTTTAAATTCAGGCAAGCATTGAATGTCCTGATGATGATCCATAATCATAACTGGATCGAAACGCCGTAGACTATTTATGTAGTCTAAAAACCAGTTCACAATTTTGTGTCAAAGTCATGTTTTTTCTACATATGTGAAGCAAACAGATTGACACATTTCCTTTTTTGCTCCTTCATTTTCCAAATGCCTGAAAATTTCTAGTTATTTGTACCGTGTATTGTTTGTCTAGCCTTGTGGATACAGGACTGTGTCCCACTGCTTAACTGTTGGTTTGTTTAATTTTGACTTATTTCATTATCAAATAAATTGCGAAGTCCGGCTGGACTTCATGTTCATTATAACGCAGATTGTAGCCTATAATTATTCTAATGGTTATTATTTTATCTTGTCAAGGACCGTTGTTGTTTACTTTGACTTTTCCTATAGTTGCACGGAAGGAAGGTTTCCCATCACTCACGAATTAACCCTGGCGGAATGGTCAGTCTCTGTATACCTTCTCTTGAAGAATGCCATACCCTAGTCCTGCTAATTATGTTGGGCTCTCCTCTCGACCCTGCCCCACCTAAAATTCTTCGTCTTTGTTCAAAAGTTATTCTCCTTCATCCTAAGAAACTGATCAATGAACCTCTCAGCAGGACTACTGTAATATCCTGTACCTGGGTGATACCAAGGGTAGCCTGAACATGCTTCAAGAGTACATACAATATGCAGCAGCTCGGCTAGTACTCATTTCTTCCTAAAAGAGGTTCCACTTCGGCAGCCCTAACCCAACTTCACTGGCTCCCAGAAGCAAAAAGAATTGAGTTCAAAGCCATGTGCTTTTTTTGTAAAAGCCTTCATCAGCAAGGTCTTAAATATATTTGCTTTTCGCACTCTCAAATCTTCTACAGCTAAATTAGCCTGGGTGCTTAGGACATACAAGACCAGACTATAGGCTCGCTCTTTGTCCTTTCTGGCATCCAAAATCTGTAACTCTCTACATCATGGACTGGGAGCGGAATCCTCTTTGAAACCTTTCAGAGTAAACTGAAAACCTGGTTATTCTCTTCTTCCTAACTACCTGTTACTCCCAATACTTTCTCTCTATCTGTCTCAGCGACAAGCATTTCTCTCTGTGTGTCCTTGGTCTCAGCGCGGGGACACACTGTTCGGTGTAACCAAGTGATTTATTAACCACGTATTATTGTTATTATTTTTTATGATTTCTAATAACTGATTATCATCAGTTGTGCAGAAAGAATCAACCAACAGATTTATTCTGATTAGCCAATTGGAACTCTTGATCTGTAATTCCTCACTATGTAGTCTTCACACTTAATGCAGATGTCTCCTCATAATCCTTTTCGTTCCTCTGCTAGTACTCCCTACCAGTATCCAACATTAATATCCTGGATTTATCCTGGGGAGATTATTATTTTACCAATGTTGCTGAATATTCAATATCTTGACTTGCAAGGAATTAAATACATCTCAGTTGAAAAAAAGGCAAAATGAAATCAGCCACAGTCTTTCTTGTTTGCCAATTGAAAACGGTCTTATTCTTTGATGGTACTTCAAAAATGCATTATATTTATTAATCCTGTGATGTTCCACTACTTTGTAAACCCAAAGGTGTCAACAGGATAGAGTTGCATACAAGCCTCTGAAGGGATTTCAGCATGCACGAAATGCACAATAAAATGTGGTCCTATTTGAACTGAGAATATGTCGTTTTTATTGCTGACTGTTTGGGGATATTAGGGAGCTTAATAATACTCAGAAAATCAGTATTTTTAACATATAAAGCATTTTAAATATAGTGTAATTTTCAAAGTACTTAAGATTAATTGAACATCACCTGGCTTGCATCACAAATGCTGCAAAATAAAAGACCCAGAAATGTAGTAGAAGTAGTCTCCATCGTCCCTTGAGAGGAAACGGAATCAACAATTGAATGTGGAAGTTGTCCCCCTTTGTTGGAAAATGTTTTTTTTTATGTTATGGATCAATAGAATGTGATTGAGAACAAGAAGTCTCTGGATTTTGTTTAAATTGCACTCCCAGATATCTATTTAGCATCAACTTATAGTTGGCTGTAGTACTTTAGGTCAGAATCAGATGGGGGAACAAAATCTGCTTCTGAAGTGCCTTTCTAACTAGTCTGCTGAAAGGCTACATTGTTTAACATGTTGTCTCTTTGTGTTTCTTCCCTTTAATTCAGGAATTCTTGTTGCAAAGGTGCTGTGGATAGTGTGGGTGTTTTCTTTTTCCCATCCTTTTTTAGTGTTTTTAAGGATACGTTCGGTTGCACAGAAGATGTACTTTCTGCATGTGCCCTTGTTTTTTTCCTACACCAAAAGGGTCCCCATTTTATTTCTCCTTTCACAAATGGATATTTCTTGTCAGTCTTTCTGTGTCTGATCTTAATTTAGTATAGGCTTCCTAGCACAGTCAATGCTGTGCTTCTGATTCTTTATGGTTATTCCATGCCATTAAATCTCCCCTAACTGAGCCAATATGAACTGAGCAGACAAAGAGGCCTACAGCCTGCTGCTATTGTATGATCAGCATTAAGTGGTTTAGCCCCAGTCAGAATCTGAGTTTTTTTTTTGCTGAATGCGACTTCATTCAAAAGTTGTGGACGTTTCTGAAAGTGGGAATCCACGCTCTGATTTACATTTGCTTCACAGTGCCACGTGCTGATAAATTCATGCAGACTGTTTGTGCTTGTATTTGAGCTTAGGGACAGTGTTTTTATTTCTACCCTAGAAGCACAAGTTGCATCCTCCTCCTCCTTCCCCATGGAGAGATTTTAAACCCTTCCTCTACCAATGCCCTTCAGCACTACTCTCCATCCTTCCAGTTATCTTGAGATTCTGA
Source organism: Lissotriton vulgaris (assembly GCF_964263255.1). Classification (NCBI taxonomy): domain Eukaryota; kingdom Metazoa; phylum Chordata; class Amphibia; order Caudata; family Salamandridae; genus Lissotriton; species Lissotriton vulgaris. Next base: position 218,594 of record NW_028254651.1, read on the forward strand.
GGTTGTGTGAAAATCAAACCAGAGTGAATGAAGGGTGGTGGGGCACTTCCAAGCCTCCTCAGTAGAGCATGAGCACAGCAAGGAACAACTCCATAAACAGGCAGCCGGTTAACAGACCCAGCAATAGGAAATACACTCTCCTTGGCTGTTCTACGGCTTAATGCTATCACATTCACAAGTCTCTTCATGGGCCTCATACCTCTGACTCAGTTGAGTGCATTTCTTTGTGTATTCCTCTGAGTGGCTGTCTTGATGGCTGCTTTACAAAGCATTACAGAGCAGTGCAATGTTAGCTTTATTCTGGTGTACTCTTCTGGGGTAAGATGCTATCCTTGACAGAAACTTCTAACATGCCTCCAACTCGCAACCTGACGTGCTTAAGAAACAAACGCAACCCCACTCACAAGGAGCCAGGGCATATCATGTATCTGGGAGAAACAATAGTTCTTGCGGACAATGCACAAATATTTGATAATAATGATGCACTGTGGCAGATACTTCTTAAAAAGGATGTTGAAGGATAGACACTCATACAGAATGCAATCAAAAGACCAAATACTGTTAACACAAAATCATTACCTACTGGTGGTCGCCTGTAGGTAGTAATAGTTAGGACCTATTATCCATATGAAAATCGTAGCATTCTTTTCCCAATAACTTTGACGCTGGTTGACAAATCTTCGTGAAATTTTCAAAACTGGTGGGGCGCTTCTGTCAGCTCCTATCTTAAAAGTTTCGGGGTGATTTGGCAAGCGGGGGGCGAGAAAAAAGGGGAGTCCCAAAACGTGTTTTCCCCATGTTAATTCCCATAGGAAACTTTATACAAGGCTACAGCCCAAACTGCTGAACAGAATTATACCACATTTTGCAAAAGGGTAGCCCTTAGTTCAGAAAAAACTCTTTTTGTTAAATGGTGGAAATCCGTTCAGTAGTTTTTGGGAAATTTGAAAAAGAAAAAATATAGATATCTGGCCGGAGCCTAACCACACGTCATCGTGAGATCTGATTGGCTGTCAGCACTTCATCCTGGAATTGCTGGCAGCCATCTTGGGACCAATATACATGATAGTACCCCATTAAAATGCATTTTAGTGAATCGAAGATTTTGAGGGTTACCAAAAGGAGAACTATAAAGGGTGATAACAGACTTTAGTAACATTAGAATTCATTTGTTGATGGTACCATACTAATTTCAGGAATTGTGGTGTGTTCTAAGGTGATTTTACCCTGTGAAACACCTTCTGCTGGGATATCATGAATCATGTTTGAGAGAAAACTATTTTCACATGCTTGTCCCATAGAGTTTTGGAAGGTGCTCCAGAAACTAAAATGAGAGCATATTTTTTGTAAATTCACATTATCTTTCTTAGTCATGTGAGAATGAAGTCTGACATTCTCAGTAAAACGTGTACATCCAACAAGGGCAGAGACTGTCAATTGATTCCTTTGAGTTCTACTGCAGCTTCCCAAAGTGTTCTAAAGAACAACTAGAGCGCTAACAGCCTCACTTATGACAAAAGTATGGCACACCTGAAGCCATCTTGATTGTAATAAACTGGTAACACTTCAAACATTTAATTTAAAAAGGAACACAATGATTTGGTTCATTTTGTCATGGAAATTATGGTTAGTACTGTAGAAAAAAAATGAGGGCATGTTTCAAGGGTGATCTCAAATATCTTCCTGTTATATTTCAACAGGAGCAGCCTGTCAGTTGATGCCTTTGTGATCTACTGCAGCTTCCCAGAGAGTTCTAAAGAACAACTAGAGCGCTAACAGTCTTACTTATGACAAAATTATGACACACTTGAAGCCATCTTGATTGGAATAAACTGGTAACTCTTAAAGCATTTCATTTAAAAAGGAGCAACATGAGGGTGTTCATTTTGTCATAGAAATTATGGTTAGTGGTGTAGAAAGAAAAATTAGGACATGTTTTAAGTGATATCTAAAATATCTACCTGTTATATTTTAACAGGAGCAGTCTCTCAGTTGATTCCGTTGTGTTCTACTGCAGCTTCCCAGAGTGTTCTAAAAAACAACTACAGAGCTAACAGTCTTACTTATGACAAAATATGGCACACCTGAAGCCATCTTGATAGGAATAAACTGGTAGCACTTCAAACATTTAATTTAAAAAGGAACAAAACGAGGGGGTTCATTTTGCCATAGAAATGATGGTTAGTGCTGCAGAAAGAAAATGTAGGGCATGCTTTAAGTGAGATCTCAAATCCTCTTCTATTTCTTTTGAACATTCTGACATGCAGACTGAAACAATCACTTTCAATACCAGCAGTAGACTTCCAGTTAACTCCCTGGTGAGCAGAAGCTTTACTACAGTGATCTAATGAACAACTTGAGTGCTAACATTCTGAATCTATGGCAAATGTGTGACACATCTGAATTCCTTCTTGATAGAATCAAAGTAAAAAACTGAAAGCATTTCCACCTGAGGAGACTGCAGTAAATGAGGAAATCAGGAAACTTCATAACAAATAGGTCTCCCACGATGGCCACCAGAGAAAAAAGAGCCAAAATGTAGCACAAATATCACCCAGATGTATCCCACATATAGCCCAATGACAGAAGTGTGCAAAACACTTTTTATTTTTAGTTTTTCTGCAGTTTTATATAGTGCAGACTGGTCAGGTATTGGAGTGTTACATCCTACTTGGACCCCTTATTGCGTATTTTGCACGAAGTACATGAGATTGATCTTGCGAAACATGAAATTGCTCTGAACCGGGCTTTGTAACACCCATTTTTACCTACTGGTTTTAATTAATTCTCACAGTATTGTATTAGGAAAGAGGATTTACTGTCTTTATGTACACTTTTATGGTCTATGTTTCTAAATCAGATCGAATAAAGTTTAATGAATTCTATGGCAGGACGGAGCCGAGGATTAGGCATATCTTTCTTCACTTTATTTGCATAGCAGTTCAAAGAAAACGTAACACAACAATCATTAAACAATAGACTACACGATCCATGAACCATTAGGGGGGTAGTCTTCAAGCCAACGAGAGTCCAATTATATCTCAGTCCATTGTATATAATATTGTGACGTCCCTTCCACTTCCTCTTTCTTCACTGCTCGTCAGTTAAGTGCATTCCTTACATTCTTGACTTAATCTGACGTTTTTACTGTTTGTATGGCGGTTTCTTGTGCACGTTATTAGCATTATTGCCTTGGTATTGTTTCATATTCCCTGCACAGCAGGCTCTTGCCCAAGCGCATTCCCCCCCCCTCGCAGTTTCTACCTCTGTGCGCTTTGTGCGTGGTGAGATCCTGTCAGGCGTGTCTGGTCTGAGCGAGGCAGCTCCGTCGAGCGCTCCCGCTGGTCTTTACGCACAATTGGGAATCCGGTCACTCCTTTAGTGTCCGCTTGATTCCCGACCAACCCTTGCCTAATTTTGACACCGCTAAGCGGTGATTTTCCCACACGGCCATGTTAGTGACCAGAGCAACCTGGTGGTGGTAATTGGTGTTGCACCTCAGTCTATTCTTATAACAGCTTCGGGGAAAGCCCAGCTGTTGGAGCACCGGCAAGAGGGCTGTCTTAAGGATTTTAAAGGCATTTGTTCTGTGCTCACACCATCTGCCATCCTGTCTTCTCCAGAAGACCATTTTTACTCCTCCTACCAGGAAGTGGAGGAGGAATGACCCCCCAACTTCTCCCTCCAACAATGGACCAAGCCCTCTCTCTGGCTCTTTCTAGGGCACTGGCTCCTCTTGAGGATCAGGTTGGTAAGCTGTCGAAAAGCATCTCTGGGGTGTTCAGTGACCCAGATCTGTCGGTGGCGGGTCCCAGTAGCTCCCTTAAGCATAACGCAGGGCACTTGGAAGGATTTGATACATTTACGGAGACTTTCCTCAAGAGTGTGCAAACACTAAAACATTCACCTTGCCGGGAGGAGGACAACCCTGAAGAAAATTGCGACGCTGTCACCACTATTGTAGAACCCAACGGCGGGTTTCCCTTAGAGGGAGAGGCTGTCTCGGAAGACGAGTTCTCCTCTGGCGAGGGTAAGAACTCAGGGCATCGCTGGCGTCCAGAGTCCCACTCCTCTCAGTCCACAGTTTGTGACGGGGTCCACTCAGACAGGTTCAAGCCTACGCAAATTGACCATCCTAGGTCGGCTGAGTGGACCCCTGACGCCAAAGTGGCAGAGTATGTGGTGGGGAAAATCCATCAACCCCTTGAAAGGGAGGTCAGGAATAGGATGAGGGGAGAATGCCCCAGGCCCTCACTGAAGGGGAAGGTGGCACACATGCCTGAAATTGATGAGTAACTATATGCCTTTTTCTCCAAGTATATGACCGATCCCAAGAAAGGAATTGATAGGTCTAGGACGTGGTAGGGCACTTGACCCAAATTATTCAATTGGCGGGAGGCGATCAAAAGTGTCAGGATCCCCTTTGTCCATGGATATTGTGGCTGGTTGGGCACACTACCCTAAACCCTAAAACAAAACTCCCTCCACTACCCAAACACTACTGCACTACCCTAAATCCTAGAACACTTCCCCCAGCACAAAACCCTTCACTACACAAACACCACTGCAATGTCTTAAACACTAAAACACTACCCCAGCACGAGCCCCTACACCACACAAACATCACTGCACTACCCTAAACACGAAGTCTATCCCCAGCATGATCCTTATACTACACAAACACCACTGCACTACCCTAAAACACTACCCCAGCACGACTCCCTTCACTACTTAAACACAACTGCACTACCCTAAACCCTAAAACACTACCCCCAGCATCACCCCTTCACTACCCAAATACAACTGATTGCCCTAAACCCAAAAACACTACCCCCAGCACGACCCCCTACACTACCCTAACACTACTGCACGAGCCTAAACCCTAAAACACGAACCCCTACACTACACAAAAACCACTGCATTACCCTAAACCCTAAAACATTAGAACCCAGCATGACTCCCTAGAGTACACACTCACCACTGCACTACCCTAAAACACTACTGCATACACAACACAAAAACCACTGCACTACCCTAAACCCTAAAACACTACCCCCAGTACTACCTCCTACACTACACAAACACAAATGCACTACCGTAAACCCAAAACACTACCCCAGCACTACCCCCTACACTACTCACACATAACTGCACTACCCTAAACCCTAAAACACCACCCCCAGCATGACCCCCTACTCTTCACAAACACCACTGCATTACCCTAAACCCTAAAACACTACCCCCAGCACAACCCCCTACACTACCCAGACACCACTGCACTACACTAATCCCTAAATCACTACCCCAGCACGACTCCTTACACTACAAAAACTCCACTGAACTACCCTAAACCTTAAAACACTACCCCCAATAAGACTCCCAACACTACCCAAACACAACTGCACTACACTAAACCCTAAATCTACCCCAGCATGACCTCCAACACTATATAAACACCACTGCACAACCCTAAACCACAAAACACTACCCCCAGCATAACCCCCTACACTACCCAAACACCACTGCACTACCCTAAACCCTAATGAACTAAGTCCAGCATGATCCCCTACACTACCCAAACATCACTGCACTACCCTATACCCTAAAACTAGACCCGTTACACTACACAAACACAACTGCACTACCCTAAATGCTAAAACACTAGAACCCAGCATGACCCCCTACTGTACACAAACACCACTGCACTACCCCAAACCCTAAAACACTACCCCCTACACTACCCAAACACCACTGCACTACACTAAACCCTAAAACACTACCCCCAGTATGACCCCCTACACTACACAAATACCACTGCACTACCCTAAACCCTGAAACACTACCCCTGCATGACCTCCAACACTACCCAAACATCACTGCACTACCCTAAACCCTAAAACAATACCCCCAGCATGACTCCCTACACTACACAAATACTCCTGGACTACCCAAAACCCTAAAACACTACCCCCAGCACGACTCCCTACACTACCCAAACACCACTGTACTGCACTAAACCCTAAATCTACCCCCAAAATGACCTCTCACAGTACACAAACACCACTGCACTATCCTAAACCCTAAAACACTACCCCCAGCATGACCCCTTACACGACCCAAATACCACTGCACTACCCTACACCCTAAAACACTAACCCCAGCATGACCCCCTACACTACCCAAACACCACTGTACTACCCAATACCCTAAAACACGTCCCTCTACACTATACAAAAATGACTGGACTACCCTAAATCCTAAAACACTACACACAGCATGACCTCCTGCACTACACAAACACCACTGCACTACCCTAAACCCTAAAACACTACCCCCTACAATACACAAACACAACTACACTACCCTAAACCCTAAAAAACTAACCGTAGCATGACCCCCTACACTACACAAACACCACTTCTGGCGATGAAGTGTCATGAGCGTATAGTCCAAATTTTGTCCAAATTTTGGGATTACCTTGGTTAAGAGAATTAAATACCACATGGTTTATGTCATTCAGACCAATCTGGCAAGATTGCATCTTACCTGTTCTGTGATGCCTGCTATGTGGAGAAGAATGCATGTTAGACATCTGTCTCACACTCCCATCAGTCATGCCAATGGATGTTGATGCTTTTCTGGACCCGGTAAAGGCAGCGGCTACCAATTATGATGATGGCATTCATTGAGATCTCATAGATGCAAAATGCTGACGGTGAGGTACAAGAGGGAAGCGGCACACAGGTACCATTCAATTCGAACATTGCTAACGCGATCAACGCTGACGGCGATGCTTCGCATCTTTGTGCAATTAATCTTCTTAACGAGGTAATCCAACTTTCACCTACAATGGTAGACAAATTATTTTCAGACTTAGAAGATTTGATGTTTTCTCCAAACAATAACACTGACTTTTGAATTGGCACACAGTGTTCTGAGAGACTCTGAATTCGACCTTCATTTTTCAAAACAAGTTTCTAACTTTGGAACTCTTTTTTCAAGCTTTTGTTTTTCCAAATTTGTATTTTTTCATTTTTTGGCACAAAGTAATCTGCTCATAGTAGAACTATTCATAGAGAACTAGAATTCTTTGAAAAAACTTCCAAGAAACAATATTTGACCTTGTCCACATTCAAACAGTTTATACAATTTGCCATGGAATGGTCTCAACTTTTTTCTTCTGTAATTAGGAGCCATTTCATAAATGTATTTTCATGATTCATTCAGATGGCATTTTCAAATGTCATCTATATGCTTTGAATGAAACATTGCTTTAAATGCATACAGCACATATGCTTTTTGTGTACAACCAGTACCAATGCATTTGTATGTATTTTGGGTGGGTTTTAACACATCGTTTAGATATGTTTAATGTGTTTAGAACTTAGTAAAGTCGTACATAATAAAGTGGAGTGGGTGTTGTGCTGTGTTTTAGGCTTTGAGTGAATTTTCCCGATTCATGCCCTTATAGCGGTACAATTCACATTTCCCTTATATAGACATAGAAATCAAGCCCTTATTTAGGCATGGCCCATGCTACCCAAATACAGGCATGGCTACTTCCACCCGTTCCAAATGTCACAACGATTTATTGGAAAATTGGCTTAAGCAGTTAGGGAACTTCCCCTTGCTTGAATATTGATTTGTCCATGAACTCATGTACTTTGCAAAGATCAACTATTCCCTAGGGGTTTTTTGCTGATGTTATTATGCCCGACTTCATGTCAGTCTATGGCATTCCTAAACACCTTCAAGGTATAAATATACCTTCACTTACTATGGCAAACTACGGTGGTTCGGAGCAGTTTGACTATCTACTTGTCCAAAGCAGCTCGTTACAGTAAGTGCCGAAGGAAGCCGACCCTCCGGCTGACGCACTGATCAAGAGACTGCCTTCCTCTCACTGAGAATCCAGCTCCAGTGTTTCCAAGCTCCCCTTGCAGGGTGTTCGGAAATCGAGTCCTGAGACAGAGATACCAGACCTCCTTCATTCTACACCAAGGTATGGAGCTGATTAGATCATCCAAACAATAGGAGCGACAGGGGGAAAGAATGAACAGGCCGCCCCCCACTCAACGTATTATAAATCATCAATGTGCCTGATCACCACTAACTACACCCAAAACTGTATATCCAGCAATTCGGGGGTAACCAGAAACTTTATAATTCCCTCTCAGACTTATCTTAATAAGCTAGCAGCATGGAATAAAGTCACTATAAGCTAGGTAGCTTCACCAATTTTTAGTGGTGAGGATTGTCTGTCTATATCCTCACGGGGTCCATTATGCATGCATGTTACTAGCGTGTATAGATCTTATAAGCACATTTAGGCTAATTAGATTTTTATTTCATGGGTTTGAGTTGGTTTCTGACAATACACACACACACGTTTCCTTTTTTTCAATGGAGAGGAGGTAACCGATGATGATAGGCGGACTTGCTGAAGAGTACCAGCTAGCAGTCTCCTTGGCGTTACTACCGTGAGGTGCCTTCTTTCCGCTCCACACTTTTTTCATTCACACTGGGTGGACTATGATGGTATAAGCTTCTGTAATTTAGACACACCACAGCATAATGACTTAAGATAAGTCTGAGAGGGAATTATAAAGTTTCTGATGATCCCCGAATTGCTGGATATACAGTTTTGAGTGTAGTTAGTGGTGATCAGGCCCATTGTTGAATGGAGCTGATTAGAACATAGAGAAACGTTTGGTAGATTCTTGGCAAAAACAACTAAACCTAGGCTACACAATACTTAATTCTTCCTGCGTACTAGACTTAGGTTAGGTACATTGGGGTAGGCGTATTTTAGAAGCACCAGTTGAGTATTTTAGTCAATGTTATTTATGTATGTATTTTTATATGGCTTAGAAACCACACAATGCTTTTACAGTATTATTTTATAATACTATTCTCGCTGTACGCATTATACTTTGCAGTCTGCTTAATGGTTGTAGCAGTTCACTTCTCTTGCATGAGAAAGAAGACTTTTCAATAAACCTTTTTATTGAAAACGCCCTTCTCTCTATTTCTCTGCAAATCTTTTGAAACGAAGCATGCACGATTGACTAAGTGAAATGCTTATCTATAGTTTCCGCGACTCTAGAGATATATTTCTTATAATTGGGAAACAAAGTTGTCATGTTTACGCTGTTGTCAGAAACTAATACCTTCTTGTGAATTCGAGAACGTTTCTAGTGACCTCTGAGTTAGCTGGCACTCACTATTAAGTTTAGTATATTTGATAGAGACCCAGTCGACCTCAGTCCTACTTCGGATATATTATTCCAATGTGCAGAGCCTATTGGTAATATAGGAACTACACTACAGTGTGTATAATTGTATATGCAAGTAAATGGATGTTTGATACTTTGTTTGCATGTGTGACTATGTGTGTGAGTAGCTCCATGGATGAGTGGCGGTGTGTAACAGGATGTATAGGTGTATGAGTACATTTGATGAGTGAGTACATGTATGAGTGATTGTATAGGGACTGTTGTTGGATGAGTGGATATGTGTGTAGATCTTGGAATTACTGAATAGGTGGGTAGTAACTGGTATTGGTATGTCCATTGTTTTGAAAATGTTGGTTTGTATTGTTGAGTGTGTGTATTAAATGTTATATTAGGGTGAGAGGAGGTCTGCCACTCTATCCCAAGAACGATGTCATCAGTGATGTCATTTGAGATGTCATCAATGATGTCATGAGTGATGTCACGGACCATGTCACGAGTGATGTAATATGTGACGTCATCAGCAGTGCAGTGCAATGCTGAACTAACTATAACGGGGTAATTGTCCAATTAACTATAACGCCCCTGAAACCTATGGTTTATTCAGTGAATATATAGTAATAATTAATAAATCAGGGACGGACAGATCAACAGCAGGATCAAGGAAATCAAAAAGGCGGAGGAAATCGGGGAAGGCCGAAAGGAACAAAAAAGCAAAAATCAGACAACAACGCCGGAAAACAGCCCATGGGAGTGGCGACAAGGGGCAGCAAGACACAACAATGACGGTAATCAATTTATCTACTAGACCTTTAACTGTACATGAACATGAAGTTCTTTCACTAGGATTATCATTTTGCCCTTGCAGCAATCTAGACTATGCACAAACAAGAATTGAACTATTTTACTTTTCAAGGAAACTTAAACTAAAGAAATGGTTTGAAACCCATCCTCCTAGGCCCCCACCTATGCTGGAGAACACTCGTGAGACTAACTTGGATTTGAATGACATTGAATTAATGGAAATCATTTCTTCTGGTACCATTGATGGCAATGATTTGTTATGTGATGATGATATTGATACCAATGAAAACCCTGGAAGTAACTTTAAAGTGAAATCTAAATTTATTCCTCAGATTGTATGTGAGGCAGTGGAAGTGTTTGAAAAGGGAGTTTTACAGGACCTTAAAAAATTGAGACTTGATCGTATCCCCAATAATAAGAAAAATCTGTCATTTGATCAACAAAAAGCGATTGAGAGCCTTAAAGAGGATGTAAATATTGTTATCCGCCACGCTGACAAGGGGGGCAATGTGGTTGTGTTAGACAGAGATGAGTATCTGGCAGAGGGATATAGACAGTTACAAGATGCAAACTGTTATGAGACAAGTTCATTTGAAGCTTTTAGAGAAACTAAAAATCTGTTTGAAACTAAACTGCAAGATTTCAGAGATAAAGGTCTGTTAACCTGGGAGGAATACCAATTTCTTAAATGCGATCACCCCAGAATCCCCATACTATATCTTCTCCCGAAAGTGCACAAAAATACCACTAAACCACCAGGGAGGCCCATTGTATCTTCAATGGGTTCACTTTTGGAAAAAACCTCTGAATACATCGATTACTATCTGAGGCCCTTTGTTACATCTTTGCCCACATATCTAAAGGATACTACACATTTTTTGAAAAGCATAGAAGGCATTGTTTGGGAACCTACTTACATTCTGGTTACACTTGATGTAAGCAGTTTGTATACCTGTATTAAACATAGCTTAGGCTTACAGGCTGTGGAACATTTTCTGAAATCAAGATCGATTGCATTTCTAGAGCATTCCAGAATGTTGCTGGAACTCATTGATTTTTGTCTGAACCACAATTGTTTCATTTTTGACGAATTGATGTACCGACAGTCACAGGGCACGGCGATGGGCACCTGCTTCGCCCCCAGTTATGCCAACCTATTCATGGGTTGGTGGGAGGAGCAGGGGTCCAACGAGATCGCCAACTTTAACACCAATGTTGTCCTGTGGCTTAGGTACATCGATGATATCTTTATGATTTGGGACAGAACGGAGGAATCTGTGAAAAGGTTTGTGTGCCATCTGAATAACAATGCTATGAATCTCAGGTTCTCTGAACAAATACACAAATCCAAGATAGAATTCCTACACATAAATATTGAAATCAAGGAAACCACAGTAACCACTAGCTTATACAGGAAAACAACAGCCGGCAATAGCTTACTTAATGCTAGAAGTGCACACCCTAGGAATCTGATTAACAGCATCCCCTATGGGGAACTACTACGTGCCAAACGTAACTGTAGTACTCCTGAGGCATTTGAAATCGAACAAGCAACCATGATCAAACGCTTCAAAGATCGTGGGTACAATAATAAGACCATCCAAGGGGCAGTGAAAAGGGTTAACATGAAAGAAAGGAAAGACCTTTTAGACACTAACAAACCCAGCGACACAGAATCTAGCATTAGATTCATCACTACCTACTCAGGCCAGTCGTGCGAAGTGAAAAGAATTTTGAAAAAACACTGGCACGTGTTGCTGACTGACCAACATCTTAAATCCCACCTAAGTTTGAACCCGCAGGTCACATTCCGAAAGAGCAAATCTCTAAGAGATACACTCAGCCCAAATTCTGTGACGAGTACCAATAAACCCATTGAAACACCAGGCTTTAAATGCTGCAGATCATGCAAAGCTTGTAGAAACAGCACAAGCTGTAAAGAGTTAACGGTACCCAGTACTGGTAAAGTATTCTCTATACAAAAAAAATTTAACATGCAACACTATGTACTGTGTATACCTACTCATTTGCCCCTGTGATAAGTGGTACATAGGGAGCACCACACTTAAAGCAAAAGAAAGAGTGCTACAGCACCTCAGAGCCATCAAAAACCACAATGTGCAATACCCTGTAGCTAGGCATTTTTTCGAACAACATTTCCAAAACGAAAAATTGTTGAGAATGGTAGTACTCGATAAAGTTGACCTGGGAGTACGGGGTGGTGATAGAACATCATGCCTTAGAAAGATGGAATCCAGGTATATCATCGATTTCGAGAGTACATTTCCCCAAGGTCTGAATAACCATGAGGAACTGTCAGTACACCTTGATAGATGAAACACAAATGGAAATGAGTCTGTATAGAACTACTAATGAATATTGTTAAGATGTAACTGCTCTGCTTAAAGTCGTCTTTTTTAAATTTTATTTCTTTACATTCTTTTAAAAAAGCTTCCTGAAACCCTTTTCTCTATATTTTTCCTAAATTCACAGAATCTGTCTCTTGAAGTTGGACGTTGGAACTATGTATATAAAGAAATATCAATCTTATCGGATACTATACTTGGAAGATTGAAGTAACAGAAAGCCTGATTAGCTATCTATTCTATGTCATAACAGGCCAAGAACTAACAATGACATTCTGTAATTATTGAAAGTATGATGACATTTTATTTTCTACACAATTGCCCACTGGGGCTCAATTTTCGATGTATGTGACAACCTTTGAGAAACTTTACAATGACATTTTTTCAAACATGTGGTACTACCTACTCGAACATAAAAACTATGCCCACTTGGGCTGCGCCCTTCTGAGCAATGGCGCCAAGTTATGCTGATATAATTGTTAAGACTCTGTTGGTGCCCACTTGGGCGGAGCCGCAGTATACACTAGCCAGCATAACGCATCTCTACTTATCATCACAGGATTGTTGTCCACAAGGTTAATTAATTTTTGTTGTCACATTAACGACCAGATTCCACACAGCATACCCACTTGGGTGGAGTTGTAGAAAAACAGCAATATTTTTTGATATTTTTTGAACTGGTAACAAGCAGACAAAGTATTGTCACACACGTGCAGTTGTTCTTGGTTGATAATATCAAATTTTATATTATGACTTTACACAATACAATGAGTCTTCATATATGGCTTTTGATTTGTATCCGGATGCTATTAATGTTTACATTTGACGTGTTTAACAACTTAATGTCTGTTCCAATATGTCCGCTATATTTTCACATATGGGTGTACACGTTCAGTCCTACTATTGTGGCAACTAATTGACAATGTAAAAGGACTAGGTTTTGGAGTTCACAGCAAACGTGAACAAGCCGTGAGGTGAAACGCGTTGTTTGTTTTTGCTGCCAATAAACCTTCTTGCACAGCAACCCCTGGTGTGTCGTTTCACGTATTTTCCTGATGGGAGAATCCTTGGAGAGAAATATTGGGCCGCCGGAACCCTAAATACGACCCACTCGCGAGCGAGTACTGGCTTCACCGGAAATCTGTGTTTGATATATATATCAAAAGGAGCCTCTCTAGTAGAAAGGAGATTGAGCAGCACACATTCCGGCAGGCGGATTCCATATTATTCCAATGCATTTCGGTCGAGTATCGACCTTCGTCAGGGGAGGAAGCCTCGGCACCACACAGGCTGAGCAGCGCACTAGTCAGCTGCGCTCCTTTGAAGATCTTCGCCATCTAGTGGCCCCCACAACGGGCTGACTGTTCTTAAAAGCATGCTGGTTCTCGTAGTGTGCTCGTAGTGTGCTGATAAAAAAATGTATATGGTGTTCTCAGTGTCCTAAGTGTAAGAAGAACTCACACATTTTAAGAGAAAGACATGTGACATACAATTAGGTTTATTAGTGCATCAATACAGCCATTTGGAATTAAACAATGTTTTTTTCCAGCAGCTTTCTTGTTAATTTACAGAGACTGGAAATGGTTTGTTTGTAATGTAAGTTCAGTATGTTTCGACCTCACTGTTAATGGGAGGTGTCATCAGGACCTGACAACTAGGGACACCTGAAATCAAACAATGAAAGATAGCTAAGCAGGAGTGTTAGAGAAACTTAAGAGAAATGGGTGAACAGGGAAGATAGATTCTACCTGAAGAATCTAAAAAATCGGGTGCCAGAATCAGTGAAGTGCTTACAAACCCAGCCAGAAAATGTATTGTACTCACATGGGGCCCGGCCGGGCGCTTTGGGAATGAGAGACATATGTGATTAGTATCAGAGACGATCCTTAATTGTGATCTACTCAATTAATATGAAAACTTATCCCAGTGAGGGGAAGTAATGGGGATTTCGCCTGGTAGAGTCAGGCTGTGTCAAATTAAGCACGCAGTGAGGATTAAGGGCCATATGTATCAAGGCCAAATGGGTTCGCAAACGCCGAAATTCACAGAATTTCGGCGTTTGCAAACTCATTTTCGCAAATTGGTATGTATGAAAGAATTTGGGTGCAAAATAAGGAATTGCAAAATTTGCGATTCCTTATTTTGCGATTGCATTTTAAGGAATCACAAATTTTGTGATTCCTTAAATGCAATGTATTAAGCAAAAAATAAATTCCAAAATGCCCCTAAGGAATCGCAAATTACCACCAACTTCTAGTTGGTGGTAAGTTGCGATTTCCTTGACAAATGCACATTTCAGCATTTTTCAAAGTGCCATGTGACGCACATACATGACCTTAGGGCATGTATGTGCACCACATGTGCACCCATACTTATTTCAGGGGTGCAACAGGGTGTCCTTTGGACACCCCTGGAATTATTCTCAATTTGCGATTAGCAAATTGCGAATCGCAAAATGAGAATAAATTCCCATTCCTTCCTATGGGCCAGGAGGCCCATAGAAATGAATGGGAAAGTATTCCTTAATTGCGAATTTGCAATTTGCGAATTCTCAATTAAGGAATATCAAGAAATCGCTAAAAAATTGCAATTTTCTTGATACATACCAATTAGTGATTCTGAAATAGCGATTTCTTAAAAATCGCTATTACAGAATCGCTAATTGGTATCTTGATACATACAGCCCTAAAAGTGCTAAGGACACACAAATTCGGGCTTGATTCACTGCTGTAAATTGGGACGGAGAAAGAAAAGGGATTTGATGTGACATAATTTGTCGAAAGAGTATTAGCCCAAGTGTACACGCAGAATGTGTAAGTACATACCCAATGAACTGTTATTGTTGGCTTTTGGGAGAATGCATATGACATGACTGAGATAAAGACGTCTTCTGGTGGGGGAAAGCAGGTCACCAAAGTAAGCTGCACATTGCAATGGTGAGCAATTTATGACCTGTTGACAGGAGAACTGCCGAGGTCAGCGTCCTGTAGCGAATGCTGAAGGTATTAATTCCTATCTTATGCACACGCTCAAGTATTCAATGAAAGTTCATCATAAGGTTGGAGCACAAGAACAAAAGTGAATAATGTATTTTTTCTGTCTTTTCTTTGTCTTTTACTCAACAACGCCCAGGCAACACGTGTTTTGTCATATGGAGATTACCCCTCAACTTCTTCAGGACTGTCCAGCTCTGTATGTTCTGTAGTCATTCAACTTTCTGCCGGTTATAATTCCTACCTGACTGGTCAATAAATCCTCTATCCAATAAAATTCCAAATATTGTATCCAGTAATTATATTTCACACCTCAAAGCCAAGGACACGTAATTCGTCCTGTGCCTTGTGGTTATATGCGAAGGCACCAGTGTGTAATAGGTTCCAATTATCTTGAAATCTGAGCTGAGCACTCTGTGGTTGGAGTCTTGGCATCAAGTACGCGATCTGTGTACTTGACGCCACGACTCCAACCACAGCGTACTCGTAATCCCCATATGAAGAAACTTGTGTTGTCTGGGCGTTGTTAAATAAAAGACAAAGAATAGACTGAAAAAATACATTATTCACTTTCTTTCTTGTGCTCCAACCATATGATGAAGTTTCATTGAATACCTGAGCGTTTGTATAGGATAAGAATTTATAATTTGAAAGGGCCTTTGGGTCTAGTATTTTGGGGGGTCTAGGGTGTTTCCCCTCACCTGTTGCACCGCATAGATAATGAAGAAGTACAGACTGACGTTAACTTGGTAGGCGATAGAGAACAATAGTATCCAGGCAATAAGGATAATCTGGCAGAAAGGCAGTGTAGTTCAATAATATATAAACACAAGTAAAAGAAAGCAAATTAACCATTGATTATAAACACATATAAAATTTAATACCATTGATATAAATTGATAAAAATGTTACATTATTAACATTGAACATAAAATGACGTTGAGAGAGAACGGATAAACTAATCTCTTTATCTCAAAAGCAGAGTTGGAAACTGTGATGGCTCCCACTGCTGATTGCTCGGGTCGGTGTCAACGCGTTTCGACACAAAGTGTCTTCATCAGGACCTTATCAGCACCTTATCAGCACATTTCTGGAGCTGTTTCTCAAACAAAATCTTCAAAGTTTATAAGTTCAAATGATTAAAAGGCAGACCATAAAATCTCAGTTATTCCACTTTGTAAATGGAATATTTGGGTCCTGTAAGTAAATCAGGAATCTTCAATATTCGATACTCATCTCTTGAATAGTCATTATCTCTTCAGCTATTAATCTGAGCATGTTCTTGTGAGCCTCCAGAGTACGGGATAATCGATTGTGTAACACGTGTTTTTCCAGTATAATTACGTTGAGTGAGTCCGCTGTCAGCCGACGTGTAACATTGTTGCAAAAGCGGCTGCAATTAAAAGCGAGACAGACGTGCTCGGAAAGCGCGGTTTCTGTTAGTTGATAGCGATTTGGCGTGGTTAATGGCGGCAAGAGGGTCTGTAGCAAAGATGAGGAAACTTGGTAGGCACCAATTTTCCTAGCCAAATACACCCCCTTAGTACCAGAATGCTGAAGGCACGTGGCACATCTTCCACTGGCTAATTAAAACGTGGAACTACATGCATCTTGAAGAGTGTCCGTACAACGTGGCAAGACAGTGTTGCAAAAGAGGCAAGCATAGGGAATCGTGCATCTCTGAGCTTTGACAAGGTACAGGGAGTTCCAAGGTGGAGGGGAAGTGTAAGAGGCATAATGAAGAATCAGTGTATACAGTTAATTTTTAAAAGTGTCTGTGCTCTGACATAGAGAGAGGAGGAACAGAGGTGTAATTATCCTATTCAAGAAAATGTGTATATACTGATGTGAGGGATCTATAAATCAGGGCGTGTACGCTGAACATGGCATGACAATGCTGCATGAGAGATGCGCACAGGGCACATGCGTCTCTGGGCTCTGACATGAAAAATGAAGTTCCTAGGAAAAGAGGAAATGTAAATGGCTTAATCAAGAAATACATTTAAGAGGAATTAAAAGCCTATTGGCTCTAACATTGAATGAGGAACAAAAGAGGTAAAAAAAGCTTTCTGTAATTAGTCAATTTGGAAGAAAGCATATACACTTATGAGAGATCTATAACTATGACAAAAGAAATTACAAAATAGGTACAAGACAACATGTCATATTTTGTATGATCTCCTCTCCTTATGTCATAATGTGCAAAGGCATATCCCTTTCAGTTTGCTAGAGTTATTACAAAACCACCGCAGTCTTTTGAAGTGTTTAGTCCTTGGTCAATGGAATTGCATTATTCCATCCATTTACATTCTATCTTTTGTAGAATGTGTGTATTTTTTACTCCTCTTTCCAGAACAACTGCCATGTTAAATACCTACCATTTCATATCATCAGCTGTATGAGTCTTTTCAATGAAATGGGTCACCAAGGGTGCATTAGGATGCTTGTTTTCTGGTCCAGGTAGGACCTGGCCTGTCAGTTACGGATGGGCTATTCCCATGGGGAACAGAGTCAAGGGTAATTGGTATATGGCTGGGCTCACACTGGAATGGCATGGCAAGCAAACAATTGATAGATTAAACCCAGGTCTGTGACAGGGGCTGAATGTTTGACAATGTTCAACATTCTGTCCATCATCTTTTTGGGTAGTATTATGCATCCTGTTTCATAATGCCCTTTTGGAAAAGGTTCTCTAAAACTTCCTTTAATGCAGTTTGTGGGTCAGCTTTTGCGCTAAAAATCTTTGTAATAGTGGTTGCATAAGTAGTCATGGGTAAACAAATGTGAAATGGAACTACTCCACTAATTTCTCTCCATTCTCTACCTGAAACAAGGTAGTGGAATTGGGGGACAAATCTATTATTATAATAGGGTTTTTAGGGCATCTATGAATGCAGAGAGGAAACCTTCACTGCTTTTGTATTGTTTAAGGCCTGAAATTCATTAAGTGTTTATTCATCTACCACACTAATGGAGTGGCATTCAAAAAAGAGATCTGTAATATTTCCCCAAAGTGAGTGCTATTGTGGACTGATATAACTTTGGGAAGATGGTGCAGAGAAATGGCGAATCTATGGAGGGTTATGTGTCCCATTTGTGCAAACTGGTATTTTTTTATGAGTTTAGATAGAATCTGGAGGGAAAATTAGAGATCCATTCTTGCTAGGTTGTAAGACTGAGAAGACAAATATTACCTGTGGAAAAAAGATGATCCAAGTCTTAACAACGTAATAGTAATAGCTAAAAATATATAAAATTCAATTGCATATGTGGATGAGATGACAAAAGCCCCTGGTCTTATATGTAGCACACAAATTGTCAAACAGAAGACATTGGAAAGTAATCAAATTCAGAAAATTCAAGGGAAGAGTTACAATAGTTGCAGTACAGGTAGTATGGTTGTAAGAAAATGAGCTTTTTGTGCAGTCACCCGTCACTTTTTCCTGGATTTGTTTGCTGTCATCCAGTGCAAGTATATAATGTCTAACCATTAAAAACTTGTAGAATAGGCTAATCCCTGATTGGCAAATTCAACTGACCTGCAATTGCCTAGTACTGGGTTCTCCAAAGTCGGTCCTGGAGAGCCTGATCCATGCCAGATTTTTAAGAAAATCACAATTATCTAAATGGGGATATAATAAAAATCTGTCATGGATCCAGCCCTCCAGGACCGGCTTTGGAGAACCCTGTCCTAGTATATGGTGCTCAGTGTACCCAGTGCCTGTAAACTGCAAGTCACTAGTGGACTGCAGCCCCTAATTTGCCAACACTTAAGTTACAAAGCAAAGCATGCCCATAAAGTTACAAAGCAAATCATATTTTTTTGCCTGGCCCAAACCTTTCATTTCAATACTGGTAAGTCACCCGTCAGATGCTCCTTAAATACCCAAAGTGCAGGGTGCATTGACCAGAACAGCAGTGACAGCTGTTCCTGGCAATGCTCTAGAAATGACAGCCAGCTTGTCAGTTATTTCTAAATCTGGCAGATGGTACCTCAACCAGGGCAATGGTTTAGTTCACTCCATTTCCTGGCGGGACAACTGGCCGTCCATGAGTATATAAGTCAGGTCGCAAGTTAGACGGTAAGACTTTCCACTGGACCCAACCAGATTTCTGTATCAGAGCTGCACTCCATCAGGGTCAGACCTAAATTTGTTTTTACCCGGGCTAGCATGACCAGATAACCAGGATAGCTCTATCTTTGTTGTTTGTTAAACTCTTGAAACATCATAAATCTTGAAAAATCATATTTCTCTTTTTTTTAACAAAGTTTTATACAGCACCAACTTGACCCGAAGATATCGGGTATCAGAGAGCTTTACACAAGCAACAGTTGTGTTACACGAGGATACATTATTTTTTTTGTGTTGGTTCCCTGCATCCAATTTTTGTTGTTTTGGTGTCTATTTGATCATTCAAATTTTATCTTTGTTTTATAAACGATACTGGGATTTTTATTGTATTGTGGTTTGGTACTGATAAATGCTTTCACATTTATCCTAAGTTAAGTCTGTCAGGGCTGTGCTAAAGCTACCAAAGGTTGAGTTCAGATATACATTATTGAGACCTAACTGGACCTAGTCAGGAATAATGACATTATTTCTTGAAGAGGACAACCATCCACTTCAACTAATATTCCACTATCTTACAATGGTCAACAACAAGGATTGCTTTGCCCAGAAGATTATGAATAAAATGTGTGAGCAATGATTTTTAGAACCAAAAACAACAAAGGGAAATGATTTAGAAAAGACACTCCTTGCTGAAATCTAGATTGCAACATGATTGTCTTGTATATTAAAGGTGATGGCAAAGATGGGCCCATCAATTTAGTGAAAGTGGAAGGCTTGGATGAGAAAATGTTGTCTGCTACTGGACCAGAGCTTACTTTGGTATAAAAGATGTTTAACATCAGTACATCAAGATTAAGGTGACATTGTATACTCTGGATATCAAAACCAGTGGATTACGAAGGAAAGCCTGTACACTTGAAGAGTTATCTTTTAGGAAGTTTGGAATACAAGGAAACATATCTGACTGGGAAAAAATATGTCTCAGAAAAATGGGAAGGCATCATTATCTGATTTCACCAAAAAAACTTGAGTGTGATTCCAAATCCCAACGGTGTACATCCATAAATTTGAAAGATGTGGTGGAATAAAATAATTTGGTTGACAATGAAAAGTTGACAGTGAAATTTCAGAGATTTAACTACATTTTTCGCAATCATTTGGGATGTTTAAAAGGGTGTGTGCACAAGATCCAGATCCCACTAAAGGAGAATGCTCAAAGTGAGATCAGAACCTGTCGTAGTGAAGGAAGTCAGGTCTCATTAGTTGAAGAGATGGGATAGTGATGAAATATTAATGCAACAGTGTTTGGCATTGGTGATGATAGCGCAAAAGGGCAGTTGGGATGTCTGACTGTGCACTTGTTAGAGGAAACTCAACAAGTGTGTTGTAGTGGAGAATATTCCCTCCCAAATATCTCAGAAACTATGTTTTCCTCATGGACTTTCAGGAAATTCCCCACACTATATTGAACATGTTTGCAGCACTAAAAAAACTGAACAAACAATTGAAAGTCTTAATTGTGTTTGACCTTTTGGAATATTTAGATTCTTAAGGATGCAGTTTGGGTTGATTTGGCAGTATCATTGTTTCAAATGGCTTTGGAGAGAGTATTGAAAGGAATTGACAGAGTAACATTTAGTTCTGGGCGAAATGTGTGTGATACGCTTTTGTAAAATTGTGTGAATTTATTTCAAGAATTATGTAGAATAGAATTATGCAAAATGGAAATTGGCCATTTAGCACTATGCTTTAGGGCAAAATTAATCCTTGAGTCTATTTTGGATGCAAGTACACATTTTGTGCTAACATTAATTGTGCAAGATGTACAAGTGGTGCTCATGTTTTGATGGTTCATATTGTCCCTGTGCTCCTATAATACAGCCTCCTGCAAATTTAATTAGGCCAGGTGGCTGTCAGATTCAACACCAAGTGAATTGCACTGAAGCAGACTGACAGTATTTCACAACTCTCCTATTCACTTTCCCAGCCCAATACCTACAAATGGTAATTAGGCTGAAGAAACCAAAAGGGGGAAAGAGGTAGGGGACAAAAAGAGACAGCTACACTTCTTTCAGGTTGTCTTCAGTGTTTTTGGTGTATTGTTTATGTGTGAACTGCAATGGAAAAATATCTAAATGTAGATCAGATTTTTGATTCTATAGTTATTCGTAACAGAGCCTTAACATAATTTATATAACTCTATGATCGCTTACCCTATTAATAAGTAGATGTTACCCCTCTTCTGTATTTTGATTTTTTGTGAAACTTTCTTCTTGACTGAATTCCTCGTTTCTATTCTTTGAGGTATTCTTCAGGATAAATACAAAGCAGCAATCAATTCGGCAGTAGGATACTGAAGGTCAGTATAGTATAATTACTTGCACTGTATTACCAAATACCTAGTGTAAGGATAGGACTCGACAAACTGAGATATCTCTAAAAACTCTTTCTGAACCACTAGCAAGTGGTGAGAGAATTCAACGAGTTTCTTTTAATTTCACTCACACAATAGAGACTAAGATATTCTGAAAACATCAGAAAGGAAAATAAACGCTCCAGTCACGATGGAATGAAAGACAGGTGCGTTCACCGCATGAAACGCCTTCCAGAAAGGGTCTTTTACTCTATCAAGATAGCTCATGGGAAACTGCTCATGGGAATATTGTTATGTCACCTTGAAGTCTATAGAAACAAAACAGAACTACAATTAGCATGCGCACTGTGAATACGCAAAGCGTTTCACACTGAGCATGCGTATTACGCAAACTCCCACAACAGTTGTGAAAATACTTGAAACGCTTCCCACTTAGCTCACAGAAGCCTACAGGACTGGTGAAAAACTACTAATGAGCCAAGAACCAAGCCCTAAGATCCAGTGAGCAATACCTGCAATAAATGACACACTAAGAATACTGTGTTTCCAAAACCAAGATTTGCTGAATGCTGTACTTCTTAAGTATTTACCCAAAAATGCATTGCAACATTAAACAAGCAACAATCCAAAACGATGAGCACTACCTTAAGCTAGCTAGTGCGCCGCAAACTCAAAACCTCGATTACCGCCAAGTTTCTCAGGTGAAGTTCGAGGATTCCAAAGCCACAGCTGTCAAAGTTCTAACTCTGACTTCAAACACTGGAATCACTAAAACGCAAAGTTGGAACATTTATCACTTCTTCTGGTGGCCATCTTAGGGTTCTTTCATGTACTGCACCTAATCCTAGCTACTCCATTCCTGACCCTGCCTAGTTTCTGATGTCTGAACACATTGACTGACAACCTCTCTTTATTTGCAGTTGGTAGTGTTCTGACCGTACCCCACCACAAGGGTGGCCCTTCCAACTCAGTTCTCTTTGAATTCCTCGTTTAAAAGTACTTCACCAACCGGGGTGCATGAATTTCAGAAGCTAACTCCCAGGAACTTTCCACGGGGCCATAGCCCTTCCAAGCAATCAAATAGTACAGGTGACCTTTCTTCACCTTGGAGTCTAAGATTTGCTTAATCTCAAATTATTCTCCCTCCTCAGTCTGAATTGGTCTTGGGGGTAATATGGTTCTCCATCCTTCAGTTACCTTCTATAAAAAGGAAACATGAAACTTTGGGTGTATCATCAATTTTTTGGGTAGTTTAAACTTATAAGTCACTGTACTTACAGCTAGATTCATGAAAGGAAATTGCGCTCGCAAAGGGCCAGATTCTGAGAATCTGGCCCTTTGCGAGGGCAATTTTTGCATTTCGGATTAATCATCCCAAATGCAAAAATCGCTATTTGCGAAATCGCATATTTGCGAGGAATTGCATTTAAGGAATCTCTATTAGAGATTCCTTAAATGCAATTCATTAACCAATTTTAAATTGCGAATTCGCAATATTTGGCCGCTATTGACCACAAAGTCTGACTTCGTGGTAAATAGCGCAAAAATAGAAAAATGCACGTTAGTGCAATTTTCTCTGTTGCATGTCACACACACACATGTCCTTTGGACATGTGTGTGCACAACACCTGTGTAAATTTGCATTTCAGGGGTGCTACAGGGTGTCTTATTTGCGATAAGCAAATTGCTAATCGCAAATAAGGAATGTGTAGGAATCGCAATTTATTTAGCGATTCCTACATGAATCCCGTTTTGCAAGTCCTTAATAGCGATTCATTATTAATCGCTATTAAGGACTTGCAAAACGGCTCTTTGATTAATCTAGCTGTTTATCTCTTCTCTATCTCATAGGGCCAAATATATCTTGGTTGGAATTTCCTATTCCCTTTTAGTTTCAAATGTTGCCTTATGTCTGACCACATTGACTGACAACTTCTCTTTATTAGCATTTGGCAGCGTTCTGACAGTGGCATACTGACATCATTTCAGAAATTGTGCATAACAAGTGTAATGCAATACGTGCAAAATTGCAGAAGATTACACCGGCAAAATAGAAATGTCACCATTGCATAGTAAAAATCTACCATGATATTTGACCCATGGGCTAGTGATGAAGAACATTAAAAGAAGGTCAGGTAACAGCCTTTTTAGATTCTGAGATACTGGCTTCACACAGAAGGATGTGAAGTTCTAGCATAACATGAGATTTTTCTTTGAGACACAAAGTGGCTGCTTTTTGTATTAGGTCAAAGGAACAATCTAGCTTTTATGATCCCACAGTGCAAGGATGAGCTGTTAACATGCTTGGGAATTACAGTGTTATAATACATTTGTAGAATGTTCGATGAGAGAAGTATAAATATGAGAAAACCTCTAAATAAAAAGTGATGAATATAGAATTTTGGGATATTAAGAGATTTTGGTTTGATTCACCATATTAATGGAACTGTGACCCTAAGGCTAAGTCTGTGATCATAACTGTTGTAAGTACCAAAATGTTAGGTCAGAATCAGAGGGGACAATAATGTTAATATCAAGGTGTTTGAAAGCATCAGAGTTTAACACCATTTTTGGGCAAGTAAGAATCTAAAACAAACTCTGTGGTACATTTAATATGTAATAACACCAGATCATATGCAAGAATAGATGCAATGCCTAGTAGAATACGTAAGTTAATCATAGCATTGCAGGATTTCTTTGCTTTCCTGCGTTAGTTTTCTATTCATTTTAATGAAACAGTTTGTGTTCGAAATTGTATGTTAGACCTGTCATCCTTAGGGTGGTCTTCACCAAAACATTTTGCCTGCGTACATCTTTTTGTTGGCCATAGGACTCGGAACAGTTCACAACTGCTGACCAGTGCTAAAGTGCTTGTGCTTCTCCCCAAAACATCATGCCACCGGCGTATACCCAATATGTATTTTACTTGTAAATTCCTTGTAAATTGGTATACCATATACAAGGGGCTGGTAATCTAAATGCTACTAGTGTGCTTGCAGCACTGATTGTACCACCCTCACAAGTAGCCATTCAAACCTGTTTCAGGCCTCCCATTGCGGAGACTGTGTGTGCAGGTTTCTGCCACTTCGACTCGGCATTTAAAACTACTTGCCAATCCTTAAACCCCCCTTTTAATACACATAAATCATCCCTAAAATAGGCCCTAGGTAGCTCATACGGCATGGTGCAGTGAAAGTAAAAGGTAGGACATGCACTGTTAGGTTTTGTATGTTCTAGTAGTGACTAACATCCAAATGTGTTTTTCACTACTGCAAGGCCTACTCCGCTCAAAGGCTAGCATTGGGGATTTCTTAAAACCATTGTAATCTGAAATTTCTGATCATACATTAGTAGCTAATCCATGTTTTAGATTTTTGGAATGGTAATGATACATCCTCTTTGATGATAACGTTGGATTTATTATTATTTTAGAAATCCCACTTTTAAAAAGTAGGCATTTCTCCGCCCTTTCTGATCTGAAGCCGATGTGTTGATTCCGAAGAGGATGTTTTGGTTCCGGAGGAGACGCTCCAGGTCCAGTTTAGGCAGCAATGATGATGCGCTGGTTCAAACCCCGCAAAGGCGAAGATGCACTGGTTCTGATGAGAATGCATGGGTTCTGGATGTAGTGCACCTTAGGCCTCACTTCCAAGGGTCCAGGACTGGGGTGACACCACTTGGCAGGGCAGACTAACAGCTTGCAGAGTACAGGTGCAGATGTAGGTGGTCAAGTCTTTGATATCCCTGAGACTTGAAGGCAAGCCAGCAAGCCCTTGGAGTCACTCTGGGTTTAAGGGATGCAGGCCCAGTTCTTCTCCCCAGGCAGAAGTACAGCAGCAAGCAAGGCAGCTCATCAAAGCAAGTTCACAGCAAGGCAGAGTTCAGCAAAGCAGCGGTTTAGCAGAGTAGCATTCCTTCATGGCAGAGTTGTCACAGAACCTGAAGTGTACTTTTTTGGGTACAGGCAGAGGTCCAGTAAATATTCCCAGTGGTGCCTTTGAAGTCGAGGAGACTTCAAAGCAGGCTTTAAAGTGCACAGAGGTTCTTCCTTCTGGCCCTTGCTCCAGACACACTATAGGGTGGGGAATTTGATCCTGTGTGTGGTGATAGGACACAGCCCTTTCAGGTATGAGTGTCAGCTCCTCCCTCTCATCCAGCTCAGGGTGACCCACCTAAATGCATATGACCACTCAGGCATACCTACCCTTCCTTTTGTGTGACTGTGTAGAGGGATTGCATTACGCCACCTGTCACCTATCCGAGATGTGTATTTCACAGACAGGTCAAAGGCACCAAATGGCTAAAGTAAGTAAATGCAAACTTTCTCAAAACTGGCATTTGTTAAACTGGAATTTTAAATCCAACTTCACTATAAATTGTGATTTCAAATTGTGAGTTCAGTCACACCAAACTTAAAAAGTGTGTTCCTTCACAACTGGGAATCACACTTGAAAAATGTAATAAGGTAATCCTAATGTTATCCTATAGGAGAGATGGTGCCTTAGAGTAGTGAAAAACTAAACTGGGATTTTTTCACTACCAGGACATATAAAACTTAAAACGTGCATGTCCTGCCTTTTAGATACATAGCACCCTGTCCTGTGGGTAGACAGGGCTTACTTTAGCGGTGACATATGTATGAAAAGGGAAGGTTTAATCCTAGCAGGAGGGTTAGCTCCCCAGGTTGAGTCTAAAACTGCAAATTAAGGCTGTGCAATGGCAGGCCTGAGTCATGGTTAGAGGGCTAATTAAGTGGGTGCCACAATGAGTGCTTCGTGCCCACTTGTTGCATTTAATTTACAGTCCCTGGTCACATGTAGAGCACTTTACTAGGGACTTATAAGTAAATTAAATATGCCAATTGGGAATATTCCAATGCTACCATGTTTAGGGGAGAGAGCACAAGTACTGTAGCACTTGTCAGCAGTGGTAAAATGTGCAGTGTCCGAAAACCAGCAAAATTAATTCTGAAAAATGGAGGCTGGCAAAAGTTGGAGGAAGGCCCCCAAAGGCTGTCAGGTCTAACATGTGCCCCCCCGGCTGAAAGTAGGGAGAGCCACCAAACCCATTGGGAACTCTCTTCCCTAATTGGAAGAATCTGGAGAGGCCATCAGCATTGGTGTTGTCAGTCCCGAGGGATGCTACACCATAAAGTTTATTCCCTGTAGGGAGATGGACCACCTCAACATTTTGGGATGTTCACCCCTTATCTGCATGAGCCATCTAAGAGGCCTGTGGTTTGTATGACCCAGGACAGGGCCGGACTGGCTACTGGTCCTTCCTTAATAAACAATGCTAAACAAATGTTTTTAAAAGTATGCTTTAAAGATATTTGTTTTACATTCTTCATTTAGAGGTACTGACAGCTACCCAGCAACAAAATCAGCCCCTCAGCAGTGAACATGGGCCCAACCTTGCCACCCCAGCAAAAAACACCCAATAGCCAGGCCGGCCCTGAAGTTAGTCCCAAACAGGTATGGCCTCAATTTCTTCATAGCCCAAGTCACAGCAAAAGCTTCTCTATTAGTACCACCCCAACCCTGTTCCAGTGGAAGTAACCTCCTACTAATGGCTACCGGTTGGTCTAGGCCCTTCTCATTCAGCTATGCTAAGACCGCCCTTATGCTATGCTCTGAAGTGTCTGTATGCACAACAAATTCCATGGAGAAATCAGGGGTCTGACCACAGGTTTTGTGATTATGGCTTTCTGACAAGCCTCTGTCCAGATTACTAATTTGGGCTGCTTTCTAAAAGTTATCTCAGTTAAGGGGGCAACAATGGTGCCATATACCTTAACAAATCTACAGTAGTAGCCAGTGAGGCACTAAAAGGCTCCCACTTCTGTTTGGGTGTTAGGTGGCTCCCAGCCATGATGGTTTCAATCTTGGTCCGGAGGGACTGCAACTTGCTTCCACCTATGAGCTATCCCAAATACACCGCTCTGCATCCAACTGCTGAGGTCGCTCCCACCACGCTCCTCCAAGCCTCCTGTGGTATCGTTGCTTGCACCCACGCTTGTACCTACGCTTGCCTGCACTTTGAATTGCAGCCTCACGCTAGCGCTATTGTGCCTGCGCCTAATTAGTCGAATTTTAATCTAACGCTAGCGCTATTGTGCCTACGCTTAATTAGGTGGATCTGAGTCTAACGCTAGCGCTATTGTGATTAATTAGCATTGTTGTTGTGTGCTAGGACTTTATCCTCGTTCCGTGCGCTTGTTACATATTTGCTGGCTTGGCTGTTTGCTGTACTGACTAGACCGGCGACCCTGCCCACCCCAGCCCCGTCGTCCTCACTTCCGCTTTGCCTGCCATCTTGTTGTTGTTGTTTTGTCCCAGCCTGCAGCTCCACCCCGCATCCCGCCTCCCAGCTGACCACCCCTCGCCCCTCCCCCTCCTCTAACTACTTATGGTAGATCCTCTAACACGCAGCGTCCACGCGCAGCGACCGCGCCCCATTCGCGCCGAAGGTGCGCCAAAGGTAAGCCCGCCTACGCCCGTCTGCGCCTGGCCCGCGCCCAGCGCCAGACCCCCTGGTCCCCGTACTGCCCAGCCCACTCGCATCACTTACGATGCCACCACCCTCCTAGCCCTTGACCCCGGCCGCTCCCCCAACTGCGTCCAGCCGCTCCTGGACACACCCATGGACCCTTCTCTTGCAACTCCTGCAAGTTCAACGGCACCAAGAACAACTCCTCATCCACTAACACCAACCAGATATCTGACACCAACCACCTTGAATGCATCCTGCTCAACACCCGCTCAGTCCACAGACACGCCATCGACCTCTGGAATCTACTCGACACCATTACACCGGATGTCGCCTTCCTAACAGAAACATGGATGAATGCTTCTTCAGCCCCAGACATCACCATTGCCATTCCGGAAGGATACAAGATCATCCGAAAGGACCGCATCAAGCATACAGGAGGAGGCATCGCTATCGTCCATAAGAACTCCATCCGCATCTCAACCAGTTCAGACGTCAACCTCGCTAGCGCCGAACACCTTCACTTCCAGATCCACACCGACCCCAAGACCACACTCAGAGGCACCCTCCTCTACCAGCCTCCAGGACCCCGTGCACAATTCAGTGACGACATCACCGACTTTATCACTCCACACGCCCTCCCCTCCGAGGACTACATTCTATTGGGAGACCTCAATTTTCACCTGGAAAAGAGCAACGACAGGAACACCACCACCCTTCTGGACAATCTCGCCGACCTCGGACTCAAACAACTTGTCTCTACGCCCACCCACATCGCAGGCCACACGCTCGACCGTATCTTCCCCTCCAGCAAACATATCTCATTCAGTCACACCACAGCTCTCCACTGGACGGACCACAGCTGCGTTCACTTTACCTACAATAAGACCACAATCCACAACCATCCTCAACCCACCCTGCGAAGAAACTGGAACAAAATCACCAGCGGCCAGATCTCCTCATCGCTTCTACTAAACCCCCCCGCCCACACCTCAAACCCCGACCAAGCAGCCATCAACCTCACCCAATGGCTATCCAACAGCGCCGACATCCTAGCACCGTTGAAAAAACGCCAAATCAAACTAAGCAGCAAAAACGCATCCTGGTTCAACGATGATCTTAAGAAATCGAAGAAACACTGTCGCTCCCTCGAAAAGGCCTGGAAAAAAGATCCTAACACCAGCACCAGGGACGCCTTCAAAATCGCCACCCGCATACACCACCAACTAATCCGAACTGCCAAGAAAGCCGCATTCAAAGACCGTCTAGATAACAACGCCCACAACAGCAAGGAATTATTCAACATCGTCAAAGAATTTACCAACCCATCAGCCAACTCCAACGACATCACCCCCTCCCAAGCCCTCTGCGACTCCCTAGCTTCCTTCTTCCACAACAAAATCGCAGACATCCACAACAGCTTCGACAACCGACCCGAAGACCAACCTACCCAATCTTCTGCAGGACCTCCACCCTCCTTGAACATCCTTAACGACTGGAACCCAATCTCCACTGAGGAAACCATCCGCCTAATGAACTCCATCCACTCAGGATCCCCAACTGATCCATGCCCTCACCACATCTTCAACAAAGCAGACTCCGTCATATCACCACACCTCCGAGATGTCATCAACTGCTCCCTCAACTCCGCCACCTCCCGGAAAGCTGGAAACACGCAGAACTCAGCGCCCTTCTGGAAAAACCCACAGCTGACCCCACCGAACTCAAAAACTACCGCCCCATCTCGCTTCTTCCATTCCCGGCCAAAGTAATTGAGAAAGCTGTCAATAACCAGCTAGCCGCCTTCCTCGAAACCAACAAATCCCTCGACTCCTCACAATCCGGCTTTCGAGCCAAACACAGCACTGAAACCGCCCTCATCGCAGCAACAGACGACATTCGAACTCTACTGGACAATGGAGACACAGTTGCCCTCATCCTCCTCGACCTCTCCGCTGCCTTTGACACAGTCTGTCACAGCACCCTTCTACAGCGCCTCAGAGACGTAGGAATCCAAGGAAAAGCACTGGAATGGATCACCTCGTTCCTCACCGGAAGAACACAGAGAGTCCGCCTCCCACCATTCAAGTCAAAGGCCTCTGAAGTCATCTGCGGCGTGCCACAAGGATCGTCACTCAGCCCCACCCTCTTCAACGTATACATGAGCCCCCTTGCGGCCATCGCTCGCCAACACAATCTCAACATCATCTCCTACGCGGATGACACTCAACTGATCCTATCACTCACCAAAGACCCTAACACCGCCAAAACCAACTTACACGAAGGAATGAAAGAAGAAGCCGAGTGGATGAAGCACAGCCGTCTGAAACTGAACTCAGACAAAACAGAAGTCCTCATCTTAGGCACCTCCCCCTCCGCCTGGGATGACTCTTGGTGGCCAGAAGCCCTTGGAAAAGCCCCCATCCCGACGGACCACGCACGGAACCTGGGCGTCATCCTGGACTCCTCACTCTCGATGACCAGACAAGTCAACGCCGTTTCATCATCTTGCTTCAACATTCTTCGCATGCTCAAAAAAACATTTCGCTGGATCCCCACCGAAACTAGAAAAACGGTCACCCACGCACTGGTCACGAGCCGCCTGGACTACGGAAACACACTATTCGCCGGTACCACCGCAAAACTCCAGAAAAAACTCCAACGCATCCAGAACGCTTCAGCCAGACTCATACTAGACATCCCGCGCAAAGAACACATCTCTGGTCACCTGAAAAACCTCCACTGGCTCCCCGTAAATAAGAGGATTACTTTCCGCCTCCTAACCCACGCACACAAAGCACTTTACGAACTTGGGCCCGAATGCCTCAACACACGATTGTCCGTCTACACCCCCTCCCGTCACCTGCGATCCTCCAACCAAGCCCTTGACACGGTACCTGGCATCAACAAAACCACCATGGGAGGTAGATCCTTCTCCTACCTCGCAGCTAAAACCTGGAACTCACTTCCCACTCACCTTCGTCTTACCCAGAACCACCTAGCATTCAGAAAGCAACTTAAAACTTGGATATTCGACAAGTAACCCCCACCCTCCCTCCAGCGCCTTGAAACCCTATGGGTATGTAGTGCGCTATATAAATCTACTGACTTGACTTGACTTGAACCCTGCCTAACCTGGAACTCACTAGCCTTGATGGTCAGACCTGTCTGTTGCAGGGCCTGAAGCACCTTATATAGGTAAAATGTAAATGTAGTGCTTATATAGCACACAAATCACACACGGAATGGGTCTCAAGGTGCTGAACATATACCGCTGTGGAACCCTTCCTGGCCTTTCCCTGTGAAGTGCCCACTCCTGGGCACCCCCAAGGTGAAGCCAGGCATCCTAGTGCTGTTGGGGCCGTTGTGGAGATTAAGCAAGATATTGCCCAGAGTTGCAGAGTGGAACCCATGATTAGAATAGGCACTGAGGCGAAAATGATCAGGTCCGGGGAAATTGAGCCCATGACCCGCCGAGGCGGGAATTGAGCCCTGGTCCGGGCCAGACCTCTGCATCAGGGTGAGCCGCTCTAACCATTGGGCCACACTTCTCCACTGGTGATGTAAGTGTTCCTATCAGCAGAAATGGTAAACAGCAATGTCGTCTAAGTAGGCAGCACAAAAAGCTTCCTACCCGGGAGGACCTTGTTAACCAACTGTTGGAAGGTAGCAGGGGCATTCTTCAATCCAAAGTGCATCACCTGGAATTGGTAATGATCCTCTGAGGACCATCAGCTCTTGAGATGGGGTGGGCATCAGTCCTGTTGATGGAAATGAGTACCCTGTAGTCCTCATGGAACTGGAGTTCAGGCTTGGTACCCAGTGGCGCTGCCTTCCATATAAACACCAGAGGGCTGGGCCAGGGACTGTTAGAGGGCTCAACCATCCCAAAGGCTTATATCTTGGAGACTTCCTCTTGGATGCTGGCTATCGCCCTATCTGACAACTTGTGAATGTTATCCTTTACAAGGGGGCTGTCTCCCGTGCAAACATCATGGACATACAGATGACTGAGTCCAGAGATTAGTGAGCACAGTGAGGCAAACTGTCCCAGCAACTGGTATCAGTCACCTTGCTGCTCTGGAGTCAGGGTGATAGAAACATTGACACCCTCTACTAACCCATCATGTTAGGAGGCCAGGGAGAGGTTCTGTTTCTTCTTCCACTCCCTCAACTGTCACTAGGAACATGCTCACTTCAGTCCTCTCAAAGTAAGGCTTCAGTCTATTCACATTGAGCACCCTTAGGGGAGTTCTTAGGGTTCTAGAGGCCCACCAATTAAATGGCCTCCCCTTTTGCTCCTTTATCTGGTTTGGGCCAGTCCAGCAGTCCTGGAGAGCTCTGGGCTCTACTGTTTCCATGACCCATATCAGTTGGCCAGTTTGAAACTCTACCAGTGTGACCTTGTGGTCACACCAGTGTCATCATCTCTTGGCTGGCCCCTGGATTACTTTTAGCCTTCTTCCAGAAGAGGTGTGTCTGATTGCGGACAGCCAGCATGTAGATGACCTCATTCTGGAACCTGGGGCTTCCTGGGAGCTTGCTCCCTCCCCTCATTGAAGCTCAGCGGCCTCCTAACAGGGTGTCCATATTGGAATTGAAAGGAGGTGAACCCTCCACCATGTCAAGAGCACATCCCACTTATGCCTCATGGGCTCAGGCAGGCCCACAATCATACCTTTCAAGGCATTTTTTAATATCCAGACCATTGGTTTGAATGGGTGTGGTGAACTTGTATGTTATACCACACGTATGCCATATGGACTTCATGTAAAATTACATGAAGTTAGGAACTTTGTCTGACACTACCTCTTTGGGGAACCCAACCTGCATAAAGATCCCCATCAGAGTTCTCGCCACCACGGGTGTAGTCAGTGTCCTCAGAGGGATGACCTCTGTGTAGCGGGCGCCATGGTCCACTAAGATCAGAACAAACCTGTTACCTAGGGCTGTATTGGGGTTCAAAGGTCCAATAATGTCCATGCCCACCCTTTCAAAGGGGGTGCTAATCACAGGTAGTAGGATCAGTGGTAACATTGTGCTTTTTCATTGATTTCCCACCAGCCTGACAGATGGGACAGAAGCAGCAAAATGTGCCTGAGGCTGTCTTCATTCGGCCAATAGATGTGTGAGACAAGCCTGGAAAAGTTTTTGTCTTGCTCCAACTGTCCTGCCAGGGGTCTTGAGCCAAACCCAGTAGTAAGAACTTGTACATTGGGGGAACACACGCATATGGGATGCCCCAGCACCAGGAACATTAGGCTCACTGTGATGGAGATTGTTCTCCAGTAGATCAGGTGATCCTCTGAGGCTTCACCTGCTGCATGGGCTGAGACCTTTCACCTCAAACCCTCAAGAGTGGGGCACTCTCTCTGTGCTTGGCATAACACCTTCCTGGTGGGCCCACCCTTAACGTGCCAGCTGGCAAGCTCAGATAAGGTATTGCTTTGCCCTCCCAAATAATAGAAAATACCGCCCTCCCACACTGAGGCTCAAACACGACAAAGCAATAAAACCTAACACCAGGAAAGACTTTCACTGCTATGCAATAAAACACATCAAAATACTATTCTCAGAATAAGGCATGGGGTTTTATTTGGTTAACACTCTCTAACAGAAAGGTTTTGCCAGATGTCAAATGAAGAACATTCAAATGCATATGGGTATATATATATATTGTAGCTATTCGTCTTGTCTTGTACGTAGGAAAACATAGCAGTCACGGGGTGAGTCCACAAGGTTTATTACGACTCTATTAGCACCAGATGCGTTTCGGCAGTTGCCTTCCTCGTGTCTGGTGCTAATAGAGTCGTAATAAACTTTGTGGACTCTCCCCCATGAGTGCTGTGTCTTTCTACATATAAGACAAGACGAGTAGCTGAAATATTGGCGGGTGCAACCCTGCTGTAACAGCACCTGTTAGTGAGTGCGCGAGCCTTGTGCAGGTGGAACTGTATAATAGGATATGTATACATATATATATATATATATATATATAGATATATATATATAACCTACTGGCGGTCGCCAGTAGGTAGGTAGGGTTAGGACCTACTTTCCATAGGCAATCCACAACATTCTATTTGGAATAACTTTGGCGCTGGTCAATGAATCTTCGCGAAATTCTCCCAAAAAATGGCCTACTCCGCTCCGCTCCTTCCCTGTAAGTTTGGGGGTGATTTGTCAAATGGGGGCTGAGAAAAAAGGGGGTCCCAAAATGTGTTTTCCCCATGCAATTTTCCATAGGACCTTTAGCCAGGGCTACAGCCCGAACGGCTGAACAGAATTACACTAAATTTGGCAACAAGGTAGAGTTTGGTTCGCAGATTGTGCTTTTTGTTAAATGGTGTAAATCCGTTCAGTAGTTCCTGAGAAAATCACAAATAAAATCATAGTGATATCTAGAGACAAAGTACTGTACTCTGTACTGTACTCTGTACCTTCCTGAGCACGATCTACATGGTCATTGGCTGTCAACTGTCTGTCAACACTCCAAACCAGGAAGTGTTGGCAGCCATCATGTGCCTTTGTAGAACCGAGGTACAAGAAAGCAGTGAAACAAACGTGCAAAACACGCAAATAGGGCAGGGTAGAAACACCCTGATCCCCTAGGCCTGCTCAGGGGGTCCCACAAGGACCACCTAGGCCCCAATTTTTTTTTTAAATTGCGGGTACGAAATTCCGTACTATGTACTGTACTCTGTACTGTACTCTGTACCTTCCCGAGCGCATACATGAGGTTCCTGGTGGGCTAGTTGGCCCCCAGGGACCTCAGTATGCAAGGGGAATTAGTTCCCCCTCTGAAAACGCGACAGGGGGCTGCGTTGCAGAGAAATGTAAAAAGGGGCGTGGCCTCACTCACCTCTCTGCAATGCAGCCCCCTGGTGCATACTGGAGGTTTCTGGTGGACTAGTTGGCCCCTAGGTACCCCCAATATACAAGGGGAATTAGTTCCCCCTCTGCAAACGCGCCAGGGGGCTGCATTGCAGAGAGGTGTATAAAGGGGCGTGGCCTCATTACACCTCTCTGCAATGCAGCCCCCTGGCGCATACTGGAGGTTCCTGGTGGGCTAGTTGGCCCCCAGGAACCCCCAGTATTCAAGGGGAATTAGTTCCCCCTCTGCAAACGCGCCAGGGGGCTGCGTTGCAGAGAGGTGTAAAAAGGGACGTGGCCTCATAACACCTCTCTGCAAGGCAGCCCCCTGGCGCATACTGGAGGTTCCTGGTGGGCTAGTTGGCCCCCCAGGGACCCCAGTATGCAAGGGAACTTATTCCCCCAACTTAGAACATGCTACAGAGTGCGTTTGCACAGTGGTGAAGGTAGGGGGCGGGGTTTGAGGTGATGTGAGTGCAAACATGCCCTGTGGCACGTTTTAAGTTGAGAAATTAATTCCTCTCCAATCCAGAGGTCCCCTAGGGGGCAACTAGTCCAAAGGGTATCTCCAGTACGCACCACGGAGCTGTGTTGCAGAGTGTTGTAAAAAGGGGGCATGCCCTCTGAACACCTCTCTGCAACACAGCTGCCTGGCGCATACTGGAGGTACCTGGTGGGCTAGATGGCTCACTGGGGACCTCAGGATTGAAGAGGAAATAATTTCCCAATCTAAAACGCACCACAGGGTGTGTTTGCACACATGTTACCTCAAGCCCTACCCCCTTCCTTCCCTATTGAGCAAAATATTCCTGTAAAATTAGCCAAAATATGAATTCCGATTTACTCACCTGAAATCACAAGAAACGTCAGTGCTGCATCTTTGAGCGCACTACTGATCCTGTAAAGTAATTCTAACCATACTAACAGTAACTTGAATTTCCTTCCATAGGCTAACATTGACTGGTTTCACTTTGAAATTTGTCTAAGTGTGGAGTTTAGGAACTAGGATATCATTGCCTGCCATATAAAATATATATAAATTAAAAATTATTAAATAAAAAAAATTACAATTTCAATATTTGTAAAAACATTTTTTTTAAATTGTATTAAAAATATGTAATGTAATTAAAAAAAATATCTAAAAAATATTTTAGAACACTGTATTAAATTAGTATAAAAAGATATAACAATACATTTAAAAATTATCATTTGCAAAACCTTTGAAATTCACAAAAAAAAACATAGGTTTCAGCCACGTTATAGTTAGGAATTAGCATTTAAAAAACCTTTGAAATTCACTGAAAAAAACATAGGTTTCAGCCACGTTATAGTTAGGAATTAGCATTTAAAAAACCTTGCAAATTCTCTGAAAAAAACATAGGTTTCCCACATGTTATAGTTAGCTGGACATTTCACTCATACAAAACCATTGAAATTACCCCGTTATAGTTAGTTCAGCTAACTATAACTTGCGCGCCCGCAATGCACTGCTGATGACGTCACATATTACATCACTCATGACATGGTCAGTGACGTCACTCATGACATCACGGATGACATTGATAGAGCGTGCAGGTCACCGACTATAAATTTTTACCAATACTCACCTGGGTCCATAATTCAAATATACATTTTGTCAATAAGGTAACCTTTGCTCTACTACCAGTCTATTTTATTCCACTAGGTCCTATACCATTGACTTACCAAACCTTGTCACTGGTACCTGTAACCTCTTGGATCAGGGAGTTAGATAAAATTAAGTAACCAATAACATTTGCACTCATATAATAACCACAGACTCTGGAAAGTTTTAAACTCTTTATCTAATCATCATCAAAGGTCATAATCCACAGATTAAAAGCAATAAGACTATCAATATTCAAAATCAGAAATAGAGAATAACTATGCAAGAGATATATTATGCCAATCATTTAGTAAAAGAATAACGAGAAGGTAAGAACAAGGAACAAGCTATTATTTTCAAAACCAACTTGCACAATTTTCTAAGGGTGGGTAAAGAATAAGGAACATACTAATAATAAACACAGCTTTTGCAATTTATCAACGGTTGGAAAAAGGAACACGATATGTAACAACGAAACCAAATTTTAGCACATAACTATAGTGAAGGTAAAAATTGGAACACGCTATAAAATCAGATGATCAAATTTAACTACTTAAAGGGAGGCTGAAGAGAAGAAAACATTTATGCAATCATAGAAACACGTTTAGCATTCAACTAAAGGGTGGGTAAGAAAGTGGAACATGCTAATAGACAGTAAAAACACGAATTTATAATTTATGAAAAGGGAGGGTAAGAAAAAGGAACATCTGCAAATAAAGCTTTAGCAATTTAGGGAGGGTAGAGAAAAGGACGCAATTTATACTGACAATTACCCACACAGATTTATATTTACCTAGAATCTTGTGAAGACCAACCCTGGCCACGGGTCAGTTGAAAGGACAGAAGAACCCCAAAAGTTGCAGTGCCAGTAGGCCAGCAGGTGCAGATCAGAATCAAGACAGGAAAACCCAGATTTGGATCAGGACCAGACCACCAAAGGTTAAGACCAGCACCCGCATTTCAGTTGCAACGCCTGCGCTACTCCCTCTCTGCAAGGAATCAGCCAAAACCCCGATTGGGTGATAGTATTCATCAGCAAAGTGCTTTGCCCGCACTTCAACTTCCCAGAACCCCGAATGGGTCAGCGAACCTCCCGACAGAGTGCTCCACAGCCCTCTGCTCTTAGTCACCTATTGAGTGCTTTGGGTCAGTGACAGGTCAGCTATTCGGACAAGTTGGACAAATTAAGTAACTAAGCCTACTCTAGTTATATGGTTTTTCAGGTCAGTGTACCACCCCCCAATGTTGCAAGTGTAAGGATCCCCAATTTCGATTGGACAAAGGAGGAGGACAGGTCATCACACCACCTAAAATTTAGACTTTTTGCCGTCTCCTATTCAAATTTACGTTCACGCCCATCAAATTCAAGTTCTCATGCTGGTTTATTCCACCAAACAATGGATGTTCTATTGAGAATTACATTGTTTAAACATTATATAATTTTGAGTTCATGGGGGCAAGTTCCCAGGAGCATCTTCTCAGTCAGTCAGCTCCTTGGCTATAGTCCAAAGGTCCCTGTTCCAGAGACTTGCGATTCTCGCGCAGTCGCAGTTTAAAAAAAGATGGAGTACAGCGGTACAAGCCAGGCCACTTTTCAAAGTGTAACATGAAATGAAAAAGAAACAGTTTAGAACAAAGAATAAATGAATACACTGTATACCATGACTTTCTACACTATACTTTAGAAAGTATATAGCATTAGGATTAGGCAGAACGAACAGCCTAGCAAAAGCAGCAGTGCAAGCTTCTCGCATGTGAGAACACAGAGCAGCCATATTAGCACTAGTGCGCAGATGCAACAGTTTCCCTCCAAAGCTGCGAGTACGTCATGTCACATGACTATGACAGACGCATTCGCAGTAGAAAATCCTGCGTAGCAGCAGCCATCTTATATGCAAGCGTATTAGGATTAGTAAAACACATAAGCAAGCTTCACTCGGACACCCAATGTCAATATAAAAAGGGGCAAAATATTAAGACAAACATGCTGGTTAGATAGTTAGGGGTATTTGAGGTTCATGAATTCAAGCAAGTCGCTTCTCGTGCGAATCCTTGCTCCATCAACATCTCAAATGACATCACTAATGACATCAATGATGACATCATCCTTGTGAAAGAGTGGCAGACCTCCTCTCACCCTAATATAACCTTTGATATACACATTCAAAAATAGAACCTAAAATTTTCAAAAAAATGGAGATACCAATACCAGTTAGAACAACCTATTCAGTAATTCCAAAATCTACATACACATCCACTCATTCACCAATAGTTCTATATAGTCACTCATACATGTACTCACTCATCATATGTACTCATACACCTATACATCCTGTTACTCACCTACACTTATACATAGAGTTATTCACACATATACTCACACATGCAAAAAAACATCCATTCCCTTGTATATACAGCTCTACACACACCACTACACGTATTTCTACAGAAACGTACATATACTTACATACTTGTTATAGAAACACATACTTATTTATACAGGAACTCTTCCAATCTGTCACTGTCACATATCCCTATATACATCAATACTCACATATACTACTTTAAAACATATGTACTTACTCATAAAGACACTATTGAGGGGGTCATTCACTGACTAACACACCCATACACACAAATCCACCCATACAGTCCTGCACATATGCTGTCTTCAAAACACATACAAACAGTCAGTCATTCATGCATCGGTGCACTAAGTAATACCCCCCACCAAACCATACAGACACTCCTTCTGATACTCAAAAACAACTAATAACCCATATAGACACACATGTAGCTACTCACTAACCCATGCAGCCACTTATACACAAAGTGAGACACTGATACAGATATTTACATATTTAAACATTACTCGCTAATACATTTATTCACTAAGATATACTTAATAAGTCAGTTATACAATCATTTTTACAACAAAAAAACCTTTAGACACTTTTTTACCCATTTATTCTCCCATCAACCTTTAGATATACATATATAAAAAATATTTATTTCTCAGAAAGACACACATTCACTGGATGATGTCATCAGTGATGTCATCAGTGATGTCATTTGAGATGTCATCAGTGATGTCATGAGTGCATTGCAAGCGCAAGTTATAGTGAGTTCAACTAACTATAACGCGGGAATTTCAATGGTTTTATGTCAGTAAAATTTCCAGCTAACTATAACTGGTGTGAAACCTATGGTTTTTTCAGTGAATTTAATAGGTTTTTTAAATGCTAATTCCTAACTATAACTGGTGTGAAACCTATGGTTTTTTCAGTGAATTTAATAGGTTTTTAAATGCTAATTCCTAACTAAAACTGGTGTGAAACCTATGGTTTTTTCAGTGAATATATATATATATATATATATATATATATATATATATATATATATATATATATATATATATATCAATGAAAAAACCATAGGTTATAGACCATATATAGTTAGGAATTCGCATTTACAAAACCTTATTTTACTCGCATAAAACCATTGAAATTCCATATATAGTTAGTTGCGCTAACTATATATCGCGCACCCGCAATCCACTGCTGATGATGTCACATATTACATCATTCATGACATGGTCAGTGACATCACTGATGACATCACTGATGACATCTCAAATGACATCACTGATGACATCACTGATGACATCTCATTTGACATTACTGATCACATCACTGATGATATCATTCATGTGATAATACGATGAACCTCTTCAGACTCTAATATAACCTTAGATACAATCAGTGTAAACAGACACTCACAGACTGTCACTCATCCATGGAGTTACTCACACACCTAGTCAGTCATGCAAAGAATCAATCACACCTCCATTTCCTCAACTATACAGTTATACAAACTTTACTTATTCAAACATATACTAACACATATTTACTCTCTTATACAATCCCTGATACAAGTTCACAATGATCCATACAGCCACTCACACATTCACTGGCTCTTATGCACAGTTATTTATATATGTCAACTCTCACATGTACTGTGTTTTACATATGTACTTACTTTGACATGTAGCACTGAGATATCCATTCACTCACCAATACACTCATGCACACAGTCAACCGCCCATACAGCTGT
Source organism: Lissotriton vulgaris (assembly GCF_964263255.1). NCBI lineage: Eukaryota > Metazoa > Chordata > Amphibia > Caudata > Salamandridae > Lissotriton > Lissotriton vulgaris. The sequence goes on from NW_028254651.1 coordinate 259,536, forward strand.
TACCACATGCACTTTTGAAACCATACCTCTAGTGAATCAACTGCTCACACATCTATGCACAGAGTCATACACCTCCCAGCCACCCACACACACACTCAGTCTCCCATACAAATACTAAGGTAACCAATCAATAACCCATATAGTTACTCATATAGCTACTTATCAACACATGCAACAGTTTACAGAACAACAGACATAATGATGCACAAATTAAGACAGTTTAGTCACTAACCCATGCACTCAGTGAGACACATTTAATCACTCACTCATACAGTCAGTCATGCACCTACTAAATCCTTCATCCAGACACTTATACATCCACTCATTCTTCAATATGTAAGACATATTTTAACTTCACAGAAACATACAGTCACTGGATGTTGTCATCAGTGATGTCATTTGAGATGTCATCAGTGATGTCATCAGTGATGTCACTGACCATGTCATGAATGATGTAATATGTGACATCATCAGCAGTGGATTGCGGGTGCGCGATATATAGTTAGCGCAACTAACTATATATGGAATTTCAATGGTTTTATGCGAGTAAAATAAGGTTTTGTAAATGCGAATTCCTAACTATATATGGTCTATAACCTATGGTTTTTTCATTGAATTTCAATGGTTTTTTAAATGCAAATTTCTAACTATATATGGTCTATAACCTATGGTTTTTTCAGTGAATTTCATTGGTTTTTTAAAAGCTAACATCTGTAGCTGTAAAATGTATTATTCTTTAAATCCCAAAATATATTTAGATGTTTATTGATAATTTTTTTTTTAATATTTTTTTTCTTCGCTTCTAGTTCGCGAACCGGGAAGCTTTCCGTTAGCTCATCTTGATGCCGCGATCTAGTCCGCGAACCGGTCAACGTTACGTTAGCGGAACAGTGACGCGCCGCGGAAGCGCGACGTATCACGTTATCGCGTAATGCGTCTAATGACGCGCCGCGTTAGCGCTCCCGGAAGTGCTCCGGACCGCGAACCGGAAGCGATCTGGGACGCGGCGCGCGCCGCGTAACGTAAGCGGAACAGGTCATGTGACTTGTTTATCAAACTTCTCATTGGTTCATTTCACTTTTGGTTTCCAAATGATGTATGACTAGGTCATGTGACCTAAAAATAACACTTTTCATTGGCTCAGAACTTTTGTTTTCCCCAAATCAAGTAAACCCCTCCTTATTTCCTCACTCTGACTTTCATCTTGGTGAGAGAAAGACCATTTATCTGAAGATCCACAATGGCTTCCATTGTTGCTGCAGCTGGTGCACCCCCACCACCACCTCCACCTCCCCATAAGAAGAGAGGACCACCCAGTCAAATTATGACTAACAGAGAGGAGGAAGATGAGGAAGAAGAAGAAGAGGAGAGAGAGGGACAACAATTTGTTGATGAGTTGCCCCGGGTTTCTAAAAGAAAAACCAGTTTCATCTGGCAGTTTTTCACCATCCCTCCTGGAACCAAGAAAGTGAATGCAAAATATGCCACCTGCCTCATCTGTGACCACAGATTGTCGAGAGGCACAGAAAAGAAGTACAGTATGGGGAACTATACAATGCACCGTCACATGAGCAGGTGGCATCCCTTGAACTACAGCCGGGCTGAGTTGAGGGATCTTGAAGACAATCCGACGGCAACTCCTGTGGCAAGATCTACATCCACATTGTCTTTGACGGGAAGAGAGGCACAAGAGACTGTGCCAAACATCCAACGTAACTTCCAGCACATGAAGGTGTCTTGTATTTACTGTGGTGCTATGCTGTCATATGGCAACATGAGTGTCAACCTCATGAACATTGCATATGAAAATCATAAGTGCCCTAATGCACCCAAAAAGTAATTTTCTTTTTTTTTGCTCCAGTTGAGCCGTTTTGAAAGCCTGTTTTTTGTTGTCTCCCCTCCTTAAAAAACACAAAAAAAACATAAAACAGTTCTAAAAATACAAAAAAATCAAAAAATGTTCAAAAAATTACAAAAAAAACATAAAACAACAAAAACAAAAAAAAACAGTTCTTTTCAGAACTACCTCCCCTTTCAAACAAAATTGCTAGAATGTTTATCACTCTGGCAAGCTCTATTTCTTTTGGTTCGCTTCAAGTTCGCTGACCGGTTCGCGAACTTTAAGCGAACTAAAAAAAATATTTTTTTAAAAAAAAAGAAGAGTTAGTATAAGGGAAGTAAACAGAGAATAATGTAAAAAGAAAGACAGCTAGAGAGAGTAAATGAGAGATACTGTCAATGACATCATCAGCAGTGCATTGCGGGTAAAAAGAGTGGAAAACATTTACCTTATAATTCTTGTTACCTTTTTTAAATATTTTTTCATACTTTCAATCTGTAAAACAAAGAACAAACATTTCAAAAAATATTAAAACATGTATTTAAAAATTAGAAAAGACAAGGGAAAAGGTTCAAAAACAAACAGTTTTTCAACAACTTTGACATTTACAGAAGTCTCTGCTTCTCTACGTTCCCTACACAATCCTAAAGATATATATTCGAAAGAAACTGTATCTTGATATTGCTGAACTGAGGCCTATTTTGAAACATGATGTTTTTCTTGCACTGCTAATGTCTCACAATAGTGATGCAATAGCAGCGCAAAAAAGATGTAAAGTCATAATAAAATTGTGTCTAACATTGTAAATGATTGTTTTAGGATGCAAATAAGATGTGTGCTTTCAAGAGCTTTCTTTGAGGTGAGGCCTCTTTTTTTTATAAAAAAAAAACACTACCCAGAAGTACAGCACTCTAAGCATTAAAATTGATATTTACAGAACTCACCTTACCCATATGTACCACACATTTCTAAATGTATATCATAAGGACAAAAAGCATAACATTAATTATACATGTTAAATGGTTTATTTTTGCTGTTCTCAGAATGTATCAAATTTCACTTAAATCAGTGACTTGAAGGTATTCATCATGTAACAGCGGGGAAAAAAAAACACAATCAAAATGACTGTGTTTAAAAAACCCATACAACCTAAGAAATCTGATTTCAAAACTTCTTAAAATTAACTTACTTTCAATGACGTCGAAGGATCTCCTATAAACAGCATCCACTCTGTTGTGCTTTAAATATTTTCAGCCCGCCACTTTCTGAAAGAAAACCTCCATCGATACGTGAAATATGTTACATAGAAAAAAAACTTCTCTCATTATATCACATGTTTCCACTAGGCCAAATCATGTTGCCGCGATTCGCAAATCTTGTAATTCTTCCAATCAAATCCCGACATTTTCTATTTTCGCAACTTTCAAAAATAAAATATTTGAGATTATTTTCACAATCCTGGACTACTAATATCTTACTCTTCTTTGTCAGTCATGTTCTCCTTTTCCTATGACACTGATACTGCTTACTATGAAGCAGACTTACTTGCATTAGGTTTATATAGTTGAATTTTTAATCGAGACAGCATTGCAGACTTACATTCCCTCTACTTAAAATTTTGGTTTTAAAAACACCAGGTAAGAATTTTTAAGGTCAAACGGCAATTTTTTTTTGAACGTTACAACAGAATCATTACAGAATGACCAGCCGTTTCCAGACTTTAAGTAAGCTGTATAATGTCCTGATGTTGTTGATGGACCATCGTGATAGATAATTGCTACAGTAACAAAAGTCCTCCCTGATATTGACAGCTGAGAAGCCACAAAATTTTTTATTAAAGTTGACAATTTTGTTCCATCAGGCCTACATCGTTGCATCATTAAAATGACATACTGGCCATATCTACGTATAAATAATGTTGACATCATATCACATTTACATTGGCTACACTCCATGTTGTGATCCGCTGCATTTACTAGCTTATTAAAGGAGACTGATTTACTGTCTGGCAAAGTTAAATATATAAATCTTTCTGAGTCTACACTAGTAGTACTTGATACCATACACTTCTCGCAGTCATGCTGCCATTGATAAGAAAGCCCAAACAGGTGATCTACATCTACACCCTCAACTTGCAATATATCAAGCATATACATTAAAAACTCCTGACAATCTTGCTGATTATTTTCAGAGAAGTCTGTTTGACCTGAACATTCATCTAACAGATAACGAACTTCAGACACACTTTCTACTTTTGTTCGATCACTGCTACATTTCTCGAAAACAGAATTCAACAAACAGCATAAAATTTGTTCAGAATTCAACAGAATCTGTTCTTTTAAACTCTCTAGTGAAAAGAGAACATTAACCACTACATTTGCATAGCAGTTGACACCAGAACTGTTTTCAAATTGAAAACCGACAACATCTTCAACAGAATCCACTTTCTTTCTGCTAACAATTTTCGGTTCATTGACTTTTAGTCTTTTTGCAACAACCTCCCTACTATTACTGCTATTTCTACGTTTGCGGCCTACCACACGTTTCTCAAACAAAGGATATTGAGGCAAATGTGGCGCATACTCTCTTCTTAACCTATTGTATTCCTTAACACAATCTAGATCCGCACAAATGTTTGTGACATCACAGTCAATCAAGTACAATCCCGATAAAGTTCTAACTCGTGACAATGCCACATATGCCATACCCTCCTTGAACACAGAACTGCCAATATTCACCAATGCACAGTCTACACTTAAACCTTGCGATTTATGGATTGTCACCGCATATGCCAAGCAAACAGGAAACTGTTTACGGCGAACATATAAATCTTTAACAAGCAAAAACCTAGCAGAACAACGACCAATTTGCTGTACTTCCTCAATGCCATCAAATTTAATTTTTAAAAATTCTATTCCATCTCTATTTCTGTATTTCTCAAAATCAACAACATTACCCATTGATCCATTTACCAGACCTCTTTCTACATGTAAATTCCTTCTCAAAATAATTCGGCAATTTAAACACACATTCAAAGTCTTTTCAAAACCCGCTGTTTTAGATATAGTCTTCTCTAATGAATCCAATTTTGATTTCAAATTGTCTGACAAAATAATTGTTGATCCCATATGCTCTAATTTGTCGATAGCTTCAAGTTTCACAATCTCTTGCTTTTCTAAATTCAACATTTTGTTGTTGAAGATGGCACATTCTGCAAGAGTTGGCATGAGACATATCCCGGATTTCTTCTCAGTAATTTTCTGAAAAATATTCTCAGGCACAATATCTTGTTTGGGATACAAATTTGACAGTAACCGTGCATTTAAAGCTTCTTTCCCATGCTCGGTCACTTTTCCAATTCTAATATCTTGTAGAATATTCTTGTAATCTTCATCCTTTGCCTGACGCATATTTTGATGCAGTTCTGCATAATTGAAGTTTAACCATATATTGACGTTGCCAATGCTCCCTAGGCACTTCCTGGTATCTTCATGCGTGAGTATTTTGAACACAGGTTGACCTTTTACTGGTGTCAGCTGTAGAAGATCTCCGAAAACAATAATGTGTTTCCCACCAAATAAGACATCATATTCAGTTTTAAGTACTTCTTGCATTCTCAAATGCACAAAGGCAAGCATGACATTGGAAACCATGCTTACTTCGTCAATGATAAGTAGTTTCATTTTCCTCAAAACTCTTGAAACTTCACAGCAAGCATCTCCAGATAACTTGTTGTATTGTAATTTGTTGTCATGCTCCACCGGCAGCATCAATAGACGATGCAAAGTAATACCTTTAATATTATGTGCTGCCAGTCCAGTAGGAGCGGTGACAACACAAGACAGCGATGACTCAGTCCTTTCCTGCAAATAACAAGAGATTGCTTTAATGAGGAAACTTTTTCCAGTTCCCGCTTCTCCACTCACGTACAGTCGGACAGGCTTCAACGACGTACACGAGCACTCTTTCTTCTCATGACTTAATCCGTGCTCAATTTCCTTGGTAACTTCATCATATATTTTCCTCTGCTCAACGTTGAGTTGTTTTTCCAAGTCTTGTAAGTTAACTGAATCCTCCTGAGCATGTGCCATGGCTCTTTCTACTTCATTCATAGCAGTGGCAGCTTCATTTTCGATAATAGGTCCTCCAAGTGGATCTTGACTCAATGAAACAGAACTCTGACTGTCCTGAGAACTGTCTCTGGCAATCTCGGCTGCAATCGTTGCTTCCTGCTCAATTTCCAAAGTTAGCATTTCTTGATATTTAGAAAAAGCAGGACATTCTATGGACTCCTTGGCTGCATTGAAAGAGTCTTCGTAACAGAGGAAATCTCCAAGCAGTTCCTCTTCTGCACGCCAAGGCTTGAAAAGTTGCAAAAGTGCTAAATAGAAAAACTCCTTTTTTTCTGGAGATTCGCCACTTAATTTTCGATGGTTTACTAATTGGCATTTTCTTTGCTTGACCAGGCATCCCTCACTTCCAATTACAGCATACACTCCTTTCTCAATATCTTCTTTGATGTTCCTCTTGAATATATAATTTTGGAGAACCTCATATAGACAAATATTCTCAAGGTGACTGCTTCGATTTGGATAATATGTATCCAACATGTTGGTCTTCAAAATGTCGGTACTGTTTGGTTCCTTTTCTGCCAAATACTCAATTTCCCGAACAGGTTTTAGAACTCGATTTCGCGTTGCAGCAAGACCAAGACTCGCCCAAACGAGACTCCTGGATTTGGCATAGAGACTTGCTGAAGACAATCGATCAGAACATTCGTAAGCTCCGATTTCTCGATGCGACAACATCTTCAGACTGAAACTGTACAACTTCTTGCTGAGGCTCTTTTCATGGGAAATGTCCTCCCACATATCCTTCAGTTCGGTCTTTTCTTTTTTGGTGATGTAAGATGTCACATACCGAGCCACAGCCATACAGTTGTCAGCCACAAACTGTATATCCATGTTGGCATTCCACATGGACAAAATCACTGGGTTGTAGTCATTGATGTACTTGGACTCTTCGTTCCTTTTCAAATTGTATGTATTCTTGGGTGATTTCCTCGTCACATTATGTCGCAGCGAAGACATCAAACTGTTCACTCTTCCTTTAGAAATCACCGGTCGTGGAAAGTTGAAACGACATTTGGTGTAGAACTTGTCCTTGTTTCTGAATTTACGACGACAGTACTTTCCACAACGATGGCTTTGGAAACGTAGAACTTGTTCTCTTAGACTTTTCTTCTCCGTTGCGTTTGGAACAGCACACGTAGAATACTGTTCGATGAAATTCATCACTAAGTCATCCGGATCTGTTCCAAATTTAGGTGCATCCTTGATCCACAGCAACATATGTATATGAGGGGCACCTCTTGCTTGGTACTCCTTTCTCCAGAAGAAATCCAACACCTCTCCAAGAGGTGGATTCTTTTTATTTGTGATGAAAGACATCATAGCTTCAAATCTATGATTGAAGTACCTGCATACATTCACAGGATCCAAAGAACACAGTTCTCCAGGTGTCTTGAATTCAATGTTTTCAATATTTCCATTTGCCTCTCGTAGAAATTCAAGTAAGTCATCCCAGCCATACTCGGCACAGCTCAGAGTGAGGAACCATGTCGGAGTTCCTAAGTTCCTCAGCATACATTTTAAGTCACCATGACGACGGTACCAGTACTCATTAGTACCACGCTGACACGCCATGAGATTAATTAAGTGAGAATCCAAAATACTGTCTTGGACATTGACTTTATGCATAAAGTCACTTGCCGAGATGTTTCGCATCTGTATACCACTTTTTAAGATGTGGTTCACTGCATATGACAGTCCAGACAGATCGCTTTCAAACAGGAGATGAAACAAATAGGGAATGCATTGCCGAAACCTAGGATCTTCTGCATACAATCGTAAAGTCCGGTATTCAGACGCAGGAATTTCACGAGGTCGCTCATCATATCTTCCTCCTTGACCTGTGGGAAATAGCTGTGGGAAACACCGAGCTTCCAAACTTTCCTCCCAAACACTAATGGGACTCCCTTTGGCTTGTTTCATTTGAAACAACTCAATAGCATTCCCCATCACTTCCTTGGAATGCAAAGGATGAACACTATAATGTTCATATATTTCTTCACTTTTAGAGGCCTCTACTTTCTCAATTTGGCCAGCACACAAATCGCTATCCTCTTCATCACTTACTTCCTCTTCTGCAACATATACATTCTTATAGTACTTATTATTTTTCTTCAAATACACTGTTGCCTTTTTGACTTTCCTAACATCCACTAAATCTTGCCATATTTTCTTATTCTTTGTCGGAACCCCATTAACCAAGATAACCAGAGGTTCCTCTTCCACTTTTTCTATTCCAATTGTGTTAATGTTTTTGTTCAAATCTAGAGGCAAATAAACAACTCTTCCCTTTAATCCTCTCTGTAAATCTGCTGGAGGCAATTTCCCTGTCTTTGGCTCCATTCTTACAATAGCCTGAAAGGGATGGATACTTTGAATCAAAATAGATTCATAAGTATTTAAATCCTTCAATTCAGAAGGAATCTCAACCAATTCCAGATTATTATGAACTGCCCTAGCAGGCATCTGGTTTTGGTTTAATTTATTACAACAATAAGTACACACACGTTGATCCGATCCCAAATCAAAATAATTTTCTACCATCAAGTATGTGGCTAAATCCTTCCATTCACTATTATTTTCCCTTTCACTTTTTGCATATAAATCCACTACCTTAGTCTGATTCTTATAATAAGTGCGTCGACAACATACACAAGTGAAATTAGGCCTCTCACTTGATTTCATCTGAAACGTGGCAATTTCCTTCTGAAAATTATCTGTACTGGAAACCTGTACATTATCTTCCACATTACCCTCTACTTCAGGGTCAATTTGAACATTCTCATCTTTACTACCAAAGTAACAAAACTCAATTTCTTCACAAAGATTCTTCACATCTATTTCAGAACCATGCAAAAGAGCAGCACATAACTGTTTAAGCATAATTGCTGGACTCTTAGCATAATACAACATTCTCACTAATTTTCTCACTTTATTATGATGCACTGCTAGCATCCTGAAATGATGAAAAACACTCTGGCATACTCTCCTGGAAAGACAAGCCAGTGAATGACCACGCAAACCTGTCATTTGTCTCACTCTGCAAGGATCTAAATCTTGCAACAACTTCATTTTCTGCTTCAAACTTTTCTTATTAAATGTCCGTATAAAATCACATAGCAAATTGATGGAAACCTGTCGCACACTGCAAATAGAACTACACTTCCAAATGTACACAGGACCCTTAGGACGTCTTCCTAAAACCTCATCACTTAGCGCCTCTTCTGTCTCTGTTGTCACAAGTAGTTCTTTTTCAACTGGACAACCATCCTTCACTTCATAAGCTCGACCACTGATGTCAACTGCATGCACCAAATCATTATCCTGAAAATAAGTCTCCTCATTAAAAAATGCCTCAGAACTTGAACTATGCATCCATTCTCCAGAAAAAACTTCACAAAAGTTAGTACGATTTACTACTCTCTTCCATCTACTTTTTGTTTTGAAATCAGAAATTACCTTGCTTAGTTTCCTAATTCTATTGATTACCAAAATAAACAACTTTCGCTTGATTTCAAAAGCATGATCAATAATTTTCTCTACATTTTTCTTCTTCCTATAAAATGCCGCTTTCTGTTGGCCTTTCTTTTTAATATTTTTCAATAAATTAACTAATATCCTATTACGGAACATTCGTTGTCGAATGTCCCTAAACTGTTGTTTCCTTCTACTATCATGCACAGAGTTATCTCTTCCTCTACCAGTAACATTTGTGATGGGTCTCTCCTTTCCATTTAAATTACTTCTCTTTTTGTTAAGAGACACATTTTTTTGAGCAAAATTTTTTTTACTACAAATATTTCTTAAGAATGATTTCGTGCTCTTACCCGGACCTTTCTTGGTGTTTTGACAAGTATTTGGGGAAGAGGACTGCTGCAATAAAACATCATCCTGCTGTCTTTGACGTTTTCTAGCCTTTCGTATTCGACTTCTGGAAGGCATTTTCCAAACTATGAAAGAATCTGCAGTTGAATCTGTGAAAAAATATAATATAAAATGTTATTAACCACTATTACCAAACAGTAAATAAATAACAGTCATCTAAAACTTAATGCTGTACTAATTATTTAACATAGCAAATATTTTCCACCAGCACTGCATCACAAAAATGACACTCAATGGTACAAAACAGGCATACAACACTCATAAATCACTCCCTAATATTTTAAATCATTAATTCAGGATGACGATAAGATGTAGCCTATCTAAAGGTTTGTTTAGGCCCAGATCTTTGGACTGGGGTGAATGTGTGTCATTGATCCACATTCAGTCCATCACCTGTTTTGTTTATTTGAGGTGAGGCCAACACATGGTTGCAGATAAGATTTTCACTGAAAAAAAACCAAGGTAAAAAAACATGTGAAGGCCTACCAATGAAGTAAATCATTAAATGAAAACCAATACATTTCTGGAAATATGCACTACTAGTGCTTCATAAGATGTTTTGGATCATATTTATAAGTTATTTGAGTATCTAGTATGCTATTTTACATTCTTCATGGTGCAAATTTATTGTAAATACGCTCCCACCTGCGGTTGGCAAATTTAGATTTTGATTATGGGAGTTAGATAGGCATGTTAATAATTTCCCAAAAATGGTATATAACCCCAAACAACCTTTGAAGCAAATGCTCTTAGCCATGTTATCCACCTCCCATTGGATAACATGGCTAAGAAATGCTTGCAAATGTGATAAAAAAAGGCCTGCAATGCATGAATAACGCAGAAAAATCAGCGATATTCATGCATTTTCCAACAAATGCTCTTAGCCATGTTATCCACTTCCTATTAAATAACATGGCTAAGAACTGCTCAGGGCACCATGAGGAACGCTTTCCATTTAAAAAGGGAAAAATAACATCAAAGACACTAAAATGCCTTCTAAATATGAACCCAAACAACCTATGAAGCAATGTGAAAAAAAACTGCCGCAATGCATGAATATAGCAGAAAAATCAGCGATATTCATGCATTTTCCAGCAAATGCTCTTAGCCATGTTATCCACTTCCAATTAAATAACATGGCTAAGAACTGCTCAGGGCCCCATGAGGAACGCTTTCCATTTAAAAAGGGAAAAATAACATCAAAGACACTAAAATACCTTCTAAATATGAACCCAAACAACCTATGAAGCAATGTGAAAAAAACGGCCACAATGCATGAATATAGCAGAAAAATCAGCGATATTCATGCATTTTCCAGCAAATGCTCTTAGCCATGTGATCCACTTCCTATTAAATAACATGGCTAAGAACTGCTCAGGGCCCCATGAGGAACGCTTTCCATTTAAAAAGGGAAAAATAACATCAAAGACACTAAAATGCCTTCTAAATATGAACCCAAACAACCTATGAAGCAATGTGAAAAAAAACGGCCACAATGCATGAATATAGCAGAAAAATCAGCGATATTCATGCATTTCCCAGCAAATGCTCTTAGCCATGTTATCCACTTCCTATTAAATAACATGGCTAAGAACTGCTCAGGGCCCCATGAGGAACGCTTTCCATTTAAAAAGGGAAAAATAACTTCAAAGACACTAAAATGCCTTCTAAATATGACCCCAAACAACCTATGAAGCTCTAACAGTACATATCCTGAAATTTAATTCATTTCAAAATTCGTTTTTAAACACAGCATATAAATCAATTGTATACCTGCATTCATGAAGAAATGACTAAAAATGTCCTTGAGACACATGAAAGTGTTTTCTGGAATGCCCTAGCACCATTTTTGGGACACTATTAACATGGCTAGGTAACTCCCATAATCAAAATCTAAATTTGCCAAGCACAAGTGGGAGCGTATTTACAAGACACTTGTCCCATGAGGAACACTTTACATTTTAAAAGGCGAACACAACATCTTAGACACTCAAATACCTTATAAATATGGCCCAAAACAACCTATGAAGCTCTAGCAGTACATATCTAGAAATGTAATTGATTTCTTAAATCGTTTTTAAAAGCAACATATCTGTTTCAGCTTACATAACAGACCATGAAATGGCCTCCATGTATTACAATATCTTGTGTAACTGCATGCCAGAATGTTACACCAAATATGCAATTATAATTTCTCTTTGAAACTAATTCTATTAGTATATCACTAGAGACAAAACCACATTTTAAAAACACAGCTTTCTTCATCATTTTCTCCTTAAATCATACTATTCTCTATCTAAATTAAATAAATCTTTTCTCACCTTAGCAAATATTTTTTGAGTTTTGAAAACAGTCTCAGAAATACACCAAATTGTCTTCAGCAGAAGAAAAAGGATGCACTCCAAAGGCTGCAGCTATTGAAAGCACAGAAATACAGATATTCTTTTCACATATCTCTCATATTAGCCAATCATACCTCTTCCCTCACTTTTTTCAAATCAAAACCCTTCCCCCCTCTGCCCTGTCTGCCTTGTTTCCATAGCAACCACCTCCTGGAAGACCTCTCATGTTTGCAAATTCACACAACAATGTTTCAATTGAACTCTGAACTCTCAGTGCACCTGCGTATCCAGTGCAATCTTTCATTAAATGTTTCTTCCTTGACCATTCAAATTACATCTTTCAAAGAACACATCCATGCACCCTAACTTTCTGTTTTCAGAAATGGAAATGCACCAATCACTGCTAATGAATCATTAGCATTGTAAATCCACAGTTTTTTTTCTTTAGAAACTCCTACTGTTTCAACTGCCCTTTCATTACCACACTTCATCTGACTGCAGAACAACCTTCTTCCACCATGTTTAACGTCTGGATTGTTGGACATAGTTACATCCACTGGGCTCAAAGGTATGCTGAGAGCAGAAATTTACACAACCTCAATTTACAAGATGTGGAAATTAAGTGGTTGGGCCAAAGAGGATTAAAATGTCACCAATTGATACCATTGGTGAAAACCTTTATGCATTTGCCAAAACCTGACCTGTTAATAGTGCACTGTGGAGGTAATGATTTGGGCACTTTGACAGGGGTAGGTCTGGAAATGCTTTTAAAGGACACCTTGGAGCAATTAATGGCACTTTTTCCTCAAACTGCCTTGGTATATTCCAATATATGCCAAAGACAGAAATGGAGGTGGTCCAACCAATTTTGTCCACAAATTGAGAAAGCGAGGAAGCATGTAAACAAATCTGTTTCAGCTTACATGAGAGACCATGGAATGGGCTCTCTGTACAACAATAACTTGCGTTACTACATGCAAGATATCTACAGAGGAGATGGAGTTCACTTCTCAGATGAGGGCAACAGAATTTTCATTCTGAATTTAAGACTCTGCATTGGTACCTACTTATAAGTACCTAAATGTACCATAAACCCAAAAGCTCTTCTCAGAGCTACCCTACATCTGATCACTCACAATTATTATTTTTCTCTAACTTTTTTCACTAATTTTCCACAAAATTCGCTCCCCGGAGCGCTACCCGGTTCGCTAACCGAAAGCTAACCTCGCGGAATTTTTTTAAAAAAAAAATTTTTTCCGCACATATAAGCCTCCTCAGCCACGCTCAGAAAACCTAGGGGGTCAAGATAAGTCTACCATGACCCCTTCTACCCATTCTAAACATTATTTGCCCTCCATCTTGTATCTTAATGCGAACGAAACACAAAATGGTGGACTCCCGTGACGCTTAAGGTTCGCTAACCGGGCAGCTTCCCGGAAAGCGGTCCTAAAAAAAGGCGGGAAAGTAATTTACAGAATAACGACTAGAAACACTCTCACCAAATATAGATTAGCTCATACTACATAACAATCCCTTCCATTCTCACAAATTTCATTGAAATTCCATTTAGCCATTTAGCCTGTAGACCTCTCCAAGTACCGTGAGGTAAATTACTTCACAAAACACATCTGAATTGTTGGAATTGACAACCAATGAAAATGTTACTTTCATTTTCTACTTTTATTACCTGACATTTGATTGGTTATATACCTGTATATATATAAAGGGAGAGAAGGAAACACAGCCATTTTGACTACTACTTCTTGTTGTACCTCCTATTTCAAAAGCTTCAAAAAACTTCAACTTCTTTGTGAAGGTAAGTTATAATTTAATATATTGTGCACTATGACTTAATATAGTAGACTTTTTCTGCTACATATACACTATCCCTCTGTAGTAGTAGTGTCTTGGTTAAATCACATACACTTTTTTTTAGTCCTATTTCCACTCTCATACTATACACTGCCAAAAGATAAATTCACTGATAAAAACTGCCTATCTAAAATTAATCCCAACAGTGCCCTATCTCTACTAATATATATTTTTTTAATCCAAATTTCAGGCAAAATGGAAGGCGAGCAGCAAGTTTCATTTTCGATTGAACTGAAGGAGAGCAGCCAAGACAAACTTGATGACTTTATGGATGACAGTAGAGACCACGAACTTCTACAATGTGTTGAAGCAGTAGACAACTTGCTTCAAAATGAAAAACAATTACACCCTATAATAAATTATGACATTTCTGACAATGAAATGTTAGAAAATTTAATAAAGTATGAAACACAATCATAATAAAAAAAATAAATAAATAAAGAAAACAAAAAAAAACAAGAAAAACAACAAACAATTAACATACAGTATTAGAAAAGTCTTTCATTCTTTTATCCATAAAGTTCGCTGCCCAGAAAGCTATCCGGTTCGCGAACTTGGCGCTTACCACGCAAAAAAAAATTTTTTTTTTTGGACCCTCCTAGGCCCTTTTAAAACCTCCACATAAAACCTAGGGGGTCAACGAGGATCTACTATGCCCCCTTATGGTAATTTCCCCCTTTGTTTTGGCCTCCTCTTGTCTCTCGATCCTACCGAGAGACAAGATGGCGGCCGCTCCGGACTGTTTAGAATGTTGACAGACACCGGAGGGCCAATCAGCTTCTCATCGCAAAGTTCCGTTACGCGAAAGGTTCGCTAACCGGATAGCTGCCCGGAGCGCTGTTACAGATATATATCTTGATTTAAACGTTAATTTCTCAAAATCCACTGAAGCACATATATTGAGACCTAGCAAAGGCACATCGGGCTAACAGTCCCTACAATTTTGCCAAGTTTCGTGAAAATCCATTCAGCCGTTCGGGCTAAAAGTGAGTCCAACCGCCCTATGGAAATTAACATGGGAAAAAGGCGTTTTGGGACCCCCCTTTTTTCTCGGCCCCCCCTCCACAAAACCCCCCCAAATTTTCAAGGTCTGCTCAGAAACAAAATGTGCCATTTTCCTGAAAATTTCAGCCAATTCCGTCCACGAACGCAAAAGTTATTAGGCATAGAATTTTCAGAAATCCCATAGGGAAAAAATCCTAACTATATATACCTACTGGCGACCGCCAGTAGGTAATATATATATATATATATATATATATATATATATATATATATATATATATATATATATATATATATATATATATATATATATATATACATATATATATATATATATATATATATATATATATATATATATATATATATTACCTACTGGCTATCGCCAGTAGGTATATATAGTTAGGATTAATTCCCTATGGGATTTTTGAAAATTCTATGTCTAATAACTTTAGCGTTTGTGGACAGAATCGGCTGAAATTTTCAGGAAAATGGCACATTTTGTTTATGAGCAGCCCCTGCAAATTTGGTGGGGTTTCGTCAAGGGGGGGCCGAGAAAAAAGGGGGGTCCCAAAACGCGTTTTTCCCATTCATTTTTCCATAGGGCCTTTGGCCTCACTTTTAGCTCGAACGGCTGAATGGATTTGCACGAAACTTGGCAAAATTGTAGGGACTGGTAGCCCGATGTGCCTTTGCTAGGTCTCAATATATGTGCTTCAGTGGATTTTGAGAAATTAACGTTTAAATCAAGATATATATCTGTAACAGCGCTCCGGGCAGCGATCCGGTCCGCTTACTTTTCGCTTATCGGAACTTTGCGCGCAGAAAGCTGATTGGCTCTCCGGTGTCTGTCAACATTCTAAACAGTCCGGAGCGGCCGCCATCTTGTCTCTCGGTAGGATCGAGAGAGAAGAAGAGGTGAAAAACGAAAGGGGAATTTAATGAAAGGGGGCAAGGTATCCCCCTCTTGACCCCCTAGGAATGTTGTTGGGGTTATTAAAGGGTCCCGTGGGGAAAAGGAAAAAAAATGATTTTTCACGGTAGAAGCGCTTCACGGGCCGCGAACTGGGCCGCAAACTGGTAGCGAAACGGGAATTCGCCATTTTGTGCTTCGTTAATTAAATTACTAGGTATAAGGGGGTGCGGGAGACGTATCCTAATCCCCTATGTTTCCTGAGGGTGGCTGAGGAGGCTGATATATGTTGATACATCTCTTCCAGCGGCTGTGCGTGAGCTTTTTTTTATTTTGCTGCGTGACAGTCCGGAGCGGCCGCCATCTTGTCTCTCGGTAGGATCGAGAGAGAAGAAGAGGTGAAAAACTAAGGGGGAATTTAATGAAAGGGGGCATGGTATCCCCCTCTTGACCCCCTAGGAATGTTGTTGGGGTTATTAAAGGGTCCCGTGGGGAAAAGAAAAAAAAAATGATTTTTCACGGTAGAAGCGCTTCACGGGCCGCGAACTGGGCCGCAAACTGGTAGCGAAACGGGAATTCGCCATTTTGTGCTTCGTTAATTAAATTGCTAGGTATAAGGGGGTGCGGGAGACGTATCCTAATCCCCTATGTTTCCTGAGGGTGGGTGAGGAGGCTCATATATGTTGATACATCTCTTCCAGCGGCTGCGCCATCTTGCCTTTTTTCCAATGCCACAATTTTGTCGTGCACGGCAGCCATTTTAGATGCCAGGCTGGTCCCAGGCTATCACCTACCCCTGCGGATGTAGTTTATGGCCCCAGCTGTAGAGAATTCAGACATGCCAACCCTCCTGATTCAGGCGTGTGACTACTGATTTCAGTGCTAGTCTCCCGCCTCCCGATTTCTGCAAGCAAAAACCCGGGGGCATATTACGAACAACTAGCGATAATTTTTGTCTCTAACTTGTTTAGAGACAAAAATTATCGCCGCACATCGGCGATTTTTATCGCAGATAAACCTTGCTATTATCGCAGAAAAGTCAGCGATATTCATGTATTATCGAGCAAATGCTCTTAGCCATGTTATCCACCTCCCATTGGATAACATGGCTAAGAACTGCTCAGGGCAGGTGTTAGATTTTGGAGATATTCGCGCTTAGCGTGAATATCTCCAAAAGTTGGTAATAGAAGATAGCGATGTTAGGGACTGTTTCCAGTCGCTAACATCTTGGTACGCCACTTTGCATGTCATTAGTGATAAGTATCACTGACATGCAAAGCGGGGCCCAAGATGGTCGCTATCTCCTTTTAGCTGTCACTAACTGGTGTTAGCGACAGCTTGGTAATAGGGAGATAATTTTATCTCCGCTTTCATGGCTTTTAAAGCCAAAAAAGCGGAGATAAACCCCCTTGATAATATGCCCCACGATTCCTTGGGGGTTTCAGCTGACAGGGCTTGGTATTGTGTTACATGGTAATTTTTCCAGGAAACATCAGAGGGTCGATGCAGGGGTTCTAGAAGAGGTGATAAACCATTTAAGCCTCATGAACAAGCGCATGGTCTTTTAAAGATTTGTGAAGTACTCGGGGCGGCGGTGTGTGTGTGCCCTCTTTTAGGAGCGGGCGGGGGGGCACTGCCAGCAACTTGCCAGGTCAGGTAGTGTTCAACACGTGCATCACCCTTTCTCTGCCTGCTATTGCGCTCCATGCTTCGGAAAGGTAAGAAAAAGAACGTGCATTTGAGTTTGAAATGTCCGATCCTGCAGCAGCACACTTCCAAAGCCCACACATGACAATAACCCGATTCAAGGCCCCATTCATCCGTTTTTAAAAAAATAGATAACACTCCAACAAAGTAAGATTATAAAACTTTATTAACTATTAACTATAATGAACGGAACAAAAACTAAAAACATTTAAACATTTTTCAACACAAAAAGCAACAATGCTTAGAAGCTGTCTTTTGTGCGAATAGTCCCAAGGCAGCACAACGTGCAGAGTTCTGGACGGCACCCAGGTGATGTCGCCTGGGTGCCGCACTGGTTTTGGGATCCTACAATGCAGCACAGAAAAACAGCGTGGGGCGTCCCGGGTGGTGCGGGGGGAGGCCTCGTCAGTAGCGGTCTGTTGTGCGAATAGTCCCAAGGCAGCAGAACACGTTGAGATGTTGATGGGACTGTGTCCAGTGTCACATGGCTGACACAACATGTACGACAGGCACCCAGGTGATGTTCAGTAAACTGCCGCACTGGTTTTGGTATCCTACAATGCTGCTCCGAAAATTGGCGTGCGGCGGCCCGGGGGTGGGGGAGGCGGCGTGAACGGGCCTCCCCAGGTGGCGGCCATCTAGCTGAGTTGCGCCCGCTCTTGCGGCTACAGCGTCTCGCTCACCATGTTGTTGAGTTGCTCCCACTCTTGCAGTGCAGCGATAGGCGGCTGCCACATGGCTCTTAAAATGGCGGACGGCTCCTCGGTTTTGGGCCTGGTCCACTGAAATGGCCCTGGGACACCTTGGAACTCGGACGCTTGCCTGCTAGGGCTTGGGCTCCATTCTCGAAAAGCGTCCCCTCAGCCGTGAAGATTCTACAAAAGTCTTGGGGGCCCCCGACTCTCGCAGGCTTCCGGTGGGGAGCGGCTGCCATGATTGCTCGCGGAATGACCTCGTGCAAATCCATTCAGCCGTTCGAGCTAAAAGTGAGGCCAACCGCCCTATGGAAATTAACATGGGAAAAACGCGTTTTGGGAACCCCCTTTTTTCTCGGCCCCCCCTTGATGAAACCCCCCCAAATTGTCAGGGGCTGCTCAGAAACAAAATGTTCCATTTTCCTGAAAATTTCAGCCAATTCCGTCCACAAACGCCAAAGTTATTAGACATAGAATTTTCAAAAATCCCATAGAGAAAAAATCCTAACTATATATACCTACTGGCGACCGCCAGTAGGTAATATATATATATATATATATATATATATTCACAGAAAAAACCATAGGTTATAGTGGATATATAGTTAGGAATTTGCATTTACAAAACCTTGAAAATTCAATGAAAAAACCATTGGTTTTAGGCCATATATAGTTAGGGATTTGCATTTACAAAACCTTATTTTACTCGCATAAAACCATTGAAATTCCATATATAGTTATAAGCGCTAACTATATATCGCGCACCCGCAATCCACTGCTGATGATGTCACATATTACATCATTCATGACATGGTTAGTGACATCACTGATGACATCACTGATGACATCACTGATGACAACATCCAGTGACTGTATGTTTCTGTAAAGTTAAAATATGTCTTACATATTGAAGAATGAGTGGATGTATAAGTGTCTGGATGAAGGATTTAGTAGGTGCATGACTGACTGTATGAGTGAGTGAATAAATGTGTCTCACTGAGTGCATGGGTTAGTGACTAAACTGTCTTAATTTGTGCATCATTATGTCTGTTGTTCTGTAAACTGTTGCATGTGTTGATAAGTAGCTATATGAGTAACTATATGGGTTATTGATTGGTTGCCCAAGTATTTGTATGGGAGACTGAGTGTGTGTGTGGGTGGCTGGGAGGTGTATGACTCTGTGCATAGATGTGTGAGCAGTTGATTCACTAGATGTATGGTTTCAAAAGTGCATGTGGAAACAGTGGATGGGCGGTTGACTGTGTGCATGAGTGTATTGGTGAGTGAATGGATATCTCAGTGCTACATGTCAAAGTAAGTACATATGTAAAACACAGTACATGTGAGAGTTGACATATATAAATAACTGTGCATAAGAGCCAGTGAATGTGTGAGTGGCTGTATGGATCATTGTGAACTTGTATCAGGGATTGTATAAGAGAGTAAATATGTGTTAGTATATGTTTGAATAAGTAAAGTTTGTATAACTATATAGTTGAGGAAATGGAGGTGTGATTGATTCTTTGCATGACTGACTAGGTGTGTGAGTAACTCCATGGATGAGTGACAGTCTGTGAGTGTCTGTTTACACTGATTGTATCTAAGGTTATATTAGAGTCTGAAGAGGTTCATCGTATTATCACATGAATGATATCATCAGTGATGTGATCAGTAATGTCAAATGAGATGTCATCAGTGATGTCATCAGTGATGTCATTTGAGATGTCATCAGTGATGTCATTTGAGATGTCATCAGTGATGTCATCAGTGATGTCACTGACCATGTCATGAATGATGTAATATGTGACATCATCAGCAGTGGATTGCGGGTGCGCGATATATAGTTAGTGCAACTAACTATATATGGAATTTCAATGGTTTTGTGTGAGTAAAATAAGGTTTTGTAAATGCGAATTCCTAACTATATATGGTCTATTACCTATGGTTTTTTCAGTGAATATATATATATACGCAATGATATCACATTTTAAGTAGGAAAATGCAACTGTTAAATGCATGAAAAAAAATTAAATGCAAGCAGATAAAAAAAAAAGAACGCCCACTGCAAGAAATCAGAAAGATGTATAGATATATACACTAAATGCATCAGATGATTACAACCACTGAAGACTTGAATGTTCACACAGACAATCACACATCACAATGAAAACACCTCAGATGATTATAACCACTGGAGACTTGAATGTGCAGTGAAACACACTCACACATCACAATGTTAATAATCAAAAATGAAATACATCGCCGGATGCAAACTTCATCTTGGCCTACTCCAGACTGAGGGATTCACAACCGGGGTCAAGAGACTCAGCAAAACCGGGAGCTGCTGTTGAAGTAGATGCGTCCGTCTCCATTCAGAATCTAAGCAAATCCCAGTTTCCAAGTCAACAATCCCCAGTTTCATAATCCCGAAGCACACTAGAAGTTTCAAAGAGGCCCTCCCTTTGCACCAAAGAAACGTACTGGAGTTGGCCACTCTCCATGCAAGCATTCCAAAGGCAAAAGCATTCTCACATTCCTTCTATGCTTTCATGTTTTTCAATCTTTATCTTAACAGAGTTTGTGAAAGCCTCCAACAGTACAGTCAACAATCTCCAAAAGTACAGCTGCAAATAACCTTGAACGTGAATAACCTAAACAACTTCAGCAATCTGGGTGCCTGCCTGTGTGAGCAAAAGCACAAGCAAGCTGACAGAATTTAAGATGGCATGAGGGCATGTCAAAACCAATAGTAAAAACTTCATAATACTTCCCAATGCACAACACAATGCACATTTGTGCACCACTGCCTATAGCATTGCACACTTCATCTCCCAATGTAGAACATAATGCACAACACAATGCACATTTGAACACCACTGCTTGCAACACTGCACTCCGAGACCAAGAAGTACGGGGCATATTATCAAGGACAGGTGATACATTATCACCGCTTTTATCAGCAGGAAACTGCCGATAAAGCGGCGATAATGGCCTTGATAATATGCTCTTTGAATTCCAATCGAAGCCCATGTTAGATGTGTTCACATTTAACATGGGCTTCGATTGGAATTCATAGAGCATATTATCAAGGCCATTATCGCCGCTTTATCAGCAGTTTCCTGCCGATAAAAGCGGCGATAATGTATCGCCTGTCCTTGATAATATGCCCCTAGATTCCACATTTCTCTCTCCCTCTCTCTCTCTCTCTCTCTCTCTCTCTCTCTCTCTCTCTCTCTCTCTCTCTCTCTCTCTCTCTCTCTCTCTCTCGCTTTCTCTCTCTCTCTCTCTCATGCTTTCAAATGTACATTTCACACATTCTATTCCTGGCAAGGCTGTTCTACTGTGTGAAAGCTCACCCCCTGCACAGCTATAAGAAGGCACAAATGACATCATCAAGAAAAAGTGCACATGCAGGAAAAATGATGTCGTACATTCAAGATAGGGTAAAGTAAAACACCAAAAGTCAATTAAAATAATGGTAGTCAAAGGTCATCACATGGTTATAATACATGGGAGTGCCTCTAGCACTACATTAGGGCAACTTGGGCTGCTACATATTCCCTGGTTAGCTCGAGCCTCCTCTTCAAGGTCCCCATCCACGTCTACTGCTGAAACTTCAGGGACTAGTTTCCCACACACCTTGACCCTCTCCTTAGCAGCTGTCTAGGCTATTGTTCCAACCTCCAGATTCCCTTGACTGCCTTTCCAGTGAGCCATGGCTTGTGTGGTCATGCAGACCCACTCAGGCGATCCCATCAACTCATTGAGCTCTACCTACCTGCAAGTAGTGTGCTCCATGCCATTGCCTAACAGACAATCAAGAAACATCGCATGGTGCACAGCAACTTTAAGAGAACAGGCGACCCCTCCCCCTCCAAGGGAACCAGAGCAACTGGAAGATGGCTCTCACGATTGTCGGCAGCTGCGACTTGGTGGAATGTATTCAGCAGGACCTGCTATGCTGACACCAGCTGACACTTAACAGTTGTCATGCTGGCTCCTGTGTCTCACAGAGCCTCCACCCATTTCCCGTTAATGGTGGCCCACTGCCTGCACTTGGAAGT